>NW_019181243.1:311586-325969 GCF_002260705.1 Seriola dumerili
TATACTATGATGTTTTTTTTTGATAGGCATTTTTAAACGCAAATTACTATACTATGACGATATTTTTTTGCTTTTTAATGCATACTATACTATGACATTTTTTTGACATTTTTATGCCTTGCTATACCATGTCATTTTATGGCATTTTTATGCTCACTATACTATGTTGTTTTATTCCTTACCAATGCTAAGCTGTTTTTTTATGACATTTTTATCACATAATATACCATGAATGTTTTTTTTTGATGTTTTATGCCAACTATACTATGACATTTTTGACATTTTTAATACCATACGATACTATGGACTATTTTATGGCATTTTCATCGTACTATACTATAATTCATTTTCCTGCCTTTACCATAACTATGGCGTTTTTTATGACATTTTACACGATAATATATTTTTCCATGATGTTTTTTTGGACATTTTATGCAAACTATAACTATGACTTTTTTTGACTATTTTTATGGCCATACTATACTTTGGTTCGTTTTATGGCATTTTTTATGCCTCACTTTACTATGTCAATTTCATTCCTTACTAATACTAAGGCGTTTTTTTGACTTTTTTACCATAATATATATGATTGTTTTTTTTGACGTTTTATGCCTTACTCTAACTATGGCATTTTCTGAACATTTTTATACCATACTATACCATGACATTTTAATTTGGTATTTTTATGTTCGTAAAATACTATGTCCATTTCATCTTCCTTAACATACTAAGAGACGTTTTTATTGACATTTTACAACCACTAATATAACTATGATGTTTTTTTTTTTCAATTTTATGCCAATACTATACTATGACATTTTTTGTTTTATGCGATACTATTCTTTTATGCTTTTGCCATATCTATGTTTATTCCTACCTGTAACCTTAATTGACTTTTACATAATACGATGTTTTATCAATACTTTTAATTTTGACTTTTTATCCATACTATACTTGTCCTTTTATGGCATTTTTCATGCTCACGTCTATACTATGTCATTTCATGCTTCTTGCATACTAAGCTGTTTTTATGACCTTTTATACCCTAATATACTATGATTGTTTTTTGACGTTTTATGCCATACCTATACTATGACATTTTTTGACAGTTTTATACCATTACTATACCATGCATTTTATGGTATTTTTTATGCCGTAAAATACTATGTATTTTCATTCCTTACAATACTAAGACGTTTTTATGACATTTTACACCATAATATACTATGAATGTTTTTTTTGTACATGTTTAATGCCATACTATACTATGACATTTTTTGAACATTTTTATGCCTTGCTATACTATGTCATTTATGGCATTTTTAATGCCTCACTTATACTATGTTGTTTTATTCCTTACCATGCTAAAGCCGTTTTTATGACATTTTACACCATAATATACCATGATGTTTTTTGATGTTTTATGCCATACTATACTATGACATTTTTTGACATTTTTATACCATACTATACTGTGACATTTTTATGGCATTTTATGCCGTACTATTACTATGTCATTTCATCTGCCATACTCTGCTTTTTATGACCTTTTATACCATAATATAACTATGATGTTTTTTTGACATTTTAACCATACTATACTAATGAACATTTTTTTGATCATTTTTTATGCCATACTTACTATGACATTTTTTGACATTTTTATGCCTTCTATACCATGTCTTTAATGCATTTTATGCCTACTATTATGTTGTTTTCATTCCTTACCGCTAAAGCCGTTTTTTTATGAACTTTTTACACCATAATATACATGATGTTTTTTTTGATGTTTTAATGCCATACTATACTATTGACATTTTTTGACATTTTTTATACCATAACATACTATGACAATTTTATGGCATTTTCATGCCTCTATACTATTCATTTCATCCTTACCATACTAAGGCGTTTTTATGACATTTTTAACACCATAATATACATGATGTTTTTTTGGACATTTTATGCCATACTATACTATGACATTTTTTGACATTTTATGCCATACTATACTTGTCTTTTAAGTGCATTTTTATGCCTTCTATACTATGTCATTTCATTCTCTTACTATACTAAGGCGTTTTTATGACTTTTATACATATATATACATGATGTTTTTTTTGACGTTTTAGCCATACTATACTATGACATTTTATTGCATTTTCAATGCCGTACTCATACTATGGTCATTTATCCTTGCATGCATAGGCCGTTTTATGACATTTTAACACATAAATACTACTATGATTGTTTTTTTTGACTTTTAAAGCCATACTATACTATGACATTTTTTTGACATTTTTATGCCATACTATACTTTGTCGTTTTTATGGTATTTTTATGCCTTACTATACTATGTCATTTCATTCCTTACTATACTAAGGCTTTTATGACATTTTACCACTAATATACTATGATGTTTTTTTGAAAGTTTGCCATACTATACTATGACATTTTTTTGACATTTTTATACCATACTATACCATGACATTTTATGGTATTTTTATGCCTTTCTATAACGCTATGTCATTTCATTCCTTTACCATCACTAAGGTTTTATGACCTTTACACTAATATACTATGATGTTTTTTTACTTTTAAGCCATTACTATACTATGACATTTTTTGACATTTTTATACCATACTAATACTATGTCATTTTTATGGCATTTTTATTCCTTTCTATATATGTCATTTCATGTCCTTACTATACTAAGCGCGTTTTTTATGAACATTTTACACATAATATACGTATGATGTTTTTTTTGAATTTTTAAGCCAATACTATACTATGACATTTTTTGACATTTTTATGCCTTGCTATACTATGTCATTTTATGGCATTTTTATGCCTCACTATACTATGTTTGTTTTATTCCTTACCATCTAAGCCTTTTATGACATTTTACACCAATAATTATACCATGATGTTTTTTTTGATGTTTTATGCCATACTATACTATGACATTTTCTGACATTTTTATACCATACTATACCATGACATTTTATGGTATTTTTATGCCGTACTATACTATGTCATTTCATTCCTTACCATACTAAGCCATTTTATGACATTTTACACCATAAATCATAATATACTATGATGTTTTTTTTTACATTTTATGCCATACTATACTATGACATTTTTTGACATTTTTATGCCTTGCTATACTATGACATTTTATGGTATTTTTATGCCTTTCTATACTATGTCATTTCATTCCTTACCATACTAAGACGTTTTTATGACCTTTTACACCGTAATATACTATGATGTTTTTTTGACGTTTTATGCCATACTATACTATGACATTTTCTGACATTTTTATACCATACTATACCATGACATTTTATGGTATTTTTATGCCTTTCTATACTATGTCATTTCATTCCTTACCATACTAAGACGTTTTTATGACCTTTTACACCGTAATATACTATGATGTTTTTTTGACGTTTTATGCCATACTATACTATGACATTTTTTGACATTTTTATGCCATACTATACTATGACATTTTATGGCATTTTTATGCCTTTCTATACTATGTTGTTTTATTCCTTACCATACTAAAATGTTTTTATGACCTCTTATGCCTTAATTTACTTTGATGTTTTTTTAATGTTTTATGCCATACTATACTGTGGCGTTTTTATGACCTTTTATACCATACTATACCATGACATTTTATGGCATTTTTATGCCATACTATTCTATGTCGTTTTATTCCTTACAATGCTAAGCCGTTTTTATGACATTTTACACCATAATATACTATAATTTTCTTTTGACGTTTTATGCCATACTACACTATGACATTTTTTTACATTTTTATGCCTTACTATACTATGTCATTTTATGGCATTTTTATGCCTTTCTATACTATGTCATTTCATTCCTTACCATACTAAGGTGTTTTTATGACATTTTACACCATAATATACCATGATGTTTTCTTGACATTTTTATGCCATACTTTACTATGACATTTTCTGACATTTTTATACCATACTATACCATGACATTTTATGGTATTTTTATGCCGTACTATACTATGTCATTTCATTCCTTACCATACTAAGCCATTTTTTTGACATTTTACACCTTAATATACTATGATGTTTTTTTTACATTTTAAGCCATACTATACTATGACATTTTTTGACATTTTTATGCCTTGCTATACTATGTCATTTTATGGCATTTTAATGTCTCACTATACTATGTTGTTTTATTCCTTACCATGCTAAGCCGTTTTTATGACATTTTACACCATAATATACCATGATGTTTTTTTGATGTTTTATGCCATACTATACTATGACATTTTTTGACATTTTTATACCATACTATACCATGACATTTTATGGTATTTTTATGCCTTTCTATACTATGTCATTTCATTCCTTACCATACTAAGACGTTTTTATGACCTTTTACACCGTAATATACTATGATGTTTTTTTGACGTTTTATGCCATACTATACTATGACATTTTTTGACATTTTTATGCCATACTATACTATGACATTTTATGGCATTTTTATGCCTTTCTATACTATGTTGTTTTATTCCTTACCATACTAAAATGTTTTTATGACCTCTTATGCCTTAATTTACTTTGATGTTTTTTTAATGTTTTATGCCATACTATACTGTGGCGTTTTTATGACCTTTTATACCATACTATACCATGACATTTTATGGCATTTTTATGCCATACTATTCTATGTCGTTTTATTCCTTACAATGCTAAGCCGTTTTTATGACATTTTACACTATAATATACTATAATTTTTTTTTGACGTTTTATGCCATACTACACTATGACATTTTTTGACATTTTTATGCCTTACTATACTATGTTGTTTTATTCCTTACCATACTAAGCCGTTTTTATGACATTTTACACTATAATATACTATAATTTTTTTTTGACGTTTTATGCCATACTATACTATGATGTTTTTTGACAATTTTATGCCATACTATACTATGATGTTTTTTGACAATTTTATGCCATACTATACTATGATGTTTTTTGACAATTTTATGCCATACTATACTATGGCATTTTATGGCATTTTTATGCCCCCCTATACTATGTTGTTTTATTCCTTACCATGCTAAGCCTTTTGTATGACCTTTCACGCCTTAATATAGTAAAAAAAAGTTTTATGGCATACTATAATATGACGGTTTTTTGCATTTTTATGCCTTACTATACTATGTCGTTTTATTCCTTACCCATGCAGCCTGTTGCCTCACACTGAGAAGGTTGAGAGTTCAATGCCAGGTTAGATCTTTCAATTCCTATGCCATACTATACTATGACATTCTATGGCATTTTTATGCCTTACTATAGTATGTCATTTTATTCCTTACCATACTATGCCGTTTTTATGACCTTTTATGCCTTAATTTACTTTGATGTTTTTTGACATTTTCATGCCTTACTATTTTATGACATTTCATTCCTTACTCTACTATGACATTTTTAATTCTTACTATACTACTACATTTTCATGACATTTGATGCCTTACTTTGACATTTTTTTGCCTGAATATACTATGATATTTTCATGCCTAAGCATCTACTTATATGAACTTCCTCCACTTCCTTTCTTTAAATTTGGTTGTTATTGTTATTACTACATATGTAAATGAAGTACAGTAAAAGGCATTTCAAATAATTACTCAGTAACCAATAGGCCTTAGTGTGGTGATAAAAGTTTGATTTTTATTAAATAGAATCAGAATTGAACAAAAACTACAGTACATGTAATTTTATTGTTAAAAAAACACAAGCCTTAAGTGAATAAAACTATATTACTTCAAAACATCCTAATAGTATTAACCAACAATAATTTTGTAAATACATTTTACATATAAACATAAACATAATATATACAAAATAAATAAATTAACACATAAAGTAAATCTCATGAAGTTCAAAACCAAAATGTAGTAAAAGGTTATAAAATGGAACAGAAAACCTTTAAAATGGCATTCATATAAGTGTTTTGTTGCTCTGGTCTTTGATAGTAATACATTGATGATTGTTTTATCATATCAAACAGAACAAAATGTATTTCAAATTATTAACAAATCTTTTAGTAAAAAGTATAGAGAAAACTGGTTTTGTAAATTTCAAAACCACCAGTCACTTTAAGTCAATAAAATCATAACAAAGATATGCACAAAAACAAACACACGCTTTGATTTGCAATTACAATTCTGAATGTGGACCTCAATAAGAAAAACAACAAACAAAAAAACATGAGTTCTGAAAAAAAATTAAGTAGTCTGTACCAGCACTGACTACTGTAATGTTGAATCACTCACTGTTATTAAACTCTATTTAGTGTCTGCACTCAATTTCCTACCACCAGCCAGGGTTAGGAAAACTGTCCATCCTGCTTCTCAGGATTAAGATAATGAAGATGACAAGATATGATGAATAGTGGAGATGAGGGCGGACGATGATGAAGATCCAGCAAATGGTGAGAAGATGGTGATGAGGGAGGTTACCACTTGAAAAAAGTAAAGAGTAACAAGGACATCAACATAAAAGAGAAACTAGAGTGTGTCAGCTGCAGAACTGCCAACTCAAGCTGCATTTGTATTGAGAATCCCAGTGAGTTAGCTGTTTCAATCTGCATATTTGCTATAATTTCATTCTTTTCTTTTTAACTGTCTGTTGTTTTTATTATTTTTATTGTGTTTTTAATCTTCTGTAAAGTGTCCTTGAGTGCTGTGAAAGGCGCTGCCAAATAAAATGTATTATTATTATTATTATTATTATTATTGTTATTAGCTAATTAGCCACATAAAGCTACAGAGCTGCCGGCTTAAGGTGCTGTTAAAAACTTTCCACTGACTTTAGTTGTTAGCTGACTAAACACAGAATCAACGGGGTGCTAACCCCTTCCAAACAGTGACTGTATTGAGCATTCCGATTAGTTAGTTGATAGATAATTAGCAAACTAGCACTGATAGATTGTCAGTAATAGGGTGAGAGAGAGCGGGGCAGGCCGAGCAGTGAGTCTTATCACAGACAGCCAGACATGTCTGCAGCTGCTCTAGCTCCCGATACTCCGCCCCATCTGGCATTAAACCGAAAACAATACAGACGTGAGTGGGAAGCCCTTGTTTAATACTAAGTTCATGTTAACTTTAAGTTAATAAGTTAATTTGAAGTTTGAGTTAATAAGTTGTAAGTTAAATAGCTAGTAGTAAGCATCCGTCAAATGTGTGTTATGTGCACTTCATTCTGCAAACATTACTGTATCTGCCTTTACACTAAGGTTTTGTGTTTGCAGATTATTTCTTAAAATTTGCACTGTGAAATGATGTGAGGATAATATGCTGCTCATGTTCCTCCAAAATCTTATTTTCATGGTCTCTCTGTCACACTCTGATGTTGGCCTATTGTACTCAGCTATGACAAAATGACCACTAGAGAAGCCTGTTAGGTTGTAATAAAGAGATGGAGTTCATTTGTCAACACTGACTGAAGTAGAATTTATTTTGACGTTTCTAACTTGAAAGCTATCTATATATCATATAGAACACTTCAAACTTTAAGTATGAATCTTAATACTTTATTAAAACAATGTTTTAAGTTATGATTTACCACAACTAGCGCCCCACCCATGGGCCAGTGCTGATCCAGTTTTTAATGGCTAAAAGCTGCCAGCAACTAAAGAAGTTTGAGCTGATCACATCTGTTTGAGTAAATAGTTTTTAACTGTTCAGATGTTGGTACCTAAACTTGCTTTATCTTTTTTTACATTTGAAGACAGAGCTGCTCTTTATTTTTTTCCCACGTTTCTTATGTCTTATCAGGAAAATCAAGCTATTCACCTTGAGGACTCCTCCAGCTCTGAAAGCTTAGATGATAGCACCATAGAGAGACATGTAAGACATTAAGTACATCTCCTAACTGTCTTGAATGATATTTTTCAAATTCTGTTTATTTTTCCAATTCCTTAAATGAACCTAAGCAAACGTTTTTGCCGTAGATCTAATAAACCAAATGTAATCTCCAGCTGGTACACCTATTAAAATAAGACAGCTATTAACAGTGACTGACTCTTTATTCATTGTGCTTTTGATGTTACTGCTGTACAAAGGGATGGTGATACAAAGGTAACAATAAAAAATACGCCAATCAAGTCAATCAAGCATGTAATATTTTTTTTAGCCCAGGAATCATAAACATTCTACACATATTGGCTCAGTTTGCAGCCTCACAGACTTGTGACTGGTATACTGACAGTGACGGCAGCTGCATACTTATAAAAGGTGTGTAGTTACAGGATAGCCTTTATTTATAGCCAATTTCCTCATATTTATCTTCATTTCCTGTTGGCAGTTGCATCTCCCACATGACAAGACAAGTCAATAGTAACTAAGTGATTAAATAATTAAGCGCAATGGAAAATTAAATCTACATTATAATAATCTACCTGCTATAGCCACCATAGCCTATGTGGACAGGAATGTAGGTGCATTTACCAAAAAATTGGCTAAAATAAAAGTGGCTCATACACATTTATGGTTATATGGGTGGAATGCAAATCCTAATAAGACATATTTAAAAGGGGTGGAGTTCAATTCCTGATTCAGGTCAGAACAGTTTGTGGTTGCAGTTACCGTATGCTGCGTAGTGGAACTAGATTGTGTATGTCACACCCTGTTCTTGGATGTTGCCCTGTTTGTTCCTCTTTAATATTACAAAATGTCAATAGTTAAGTTATTATTATAAGTCTATCACAACTAGGAAAAGCCATAGGAGTCTGCTGTAGACTAAACAAAGGGGATTTCACCCTGGGTAATTATCCCACATTTATCCCTCTAGAAGGTGATAAAACATAAAACCCTTTTTTAATTTTCTGGAAAAGAAAAAAAAAAGAAGATTTTTCCTCCATGTTGTATACAGGATAATTTTGGCCAAGATAACTGCACACTAACATTTTTATATTGCCTATTGATAGCCAGTTAGGTGTATACATTGGAAATGTTTTATGGCAAAAAAAGAATTGTTACATCTTTAACTTTGGACAAAAGATGTAACAAGGTAAAAGCTTTAAACGTTATATGGCAGCAAGGTGGGATTGTCAGACTAGTAATTCTCTAACAGCTCATTAAAAATTCAGTCCAACAAATTGTGAACGGTGTGTGGCACATCTCTGTTGTAGAAGGCCGTTGAAGTTCTGATGCTCCAAATGGCTGAAGTACCAGTGCCCAATGAAGGAACAGTCCTGGACTCTCTAGAGGTATGCTAATTTTTAGGACTTTTTTTTATGACATTGCATCACATGATGCTGCACATACAGAATTATTCCAATTGTTCATTTCCAGGATGAAAAAGGCCTTTTGGCATGGTGGAGAGCAATAGAAGGTATGTTCAATATTGACATGTTTTTGGATTTACTGGTGTCCCTGCTTATTGCAGTTTAAACTTGTAGTTGTAATTGTTTGTTTTCTGTCCATTAGGATGGGATGAGTGGAATGAGGCAACCCAGAATGACGAAGCGGAAGAGTAAGTAAATATTTAGTGAAGTTATTAGTTTGCTTGTAGAATTAATATTTTCTAACGCTTTAATGTAGTGTTGGCCAATAATAACAACTTTTTAAGCTGTATCATAATTCTAATGATTAAATACTCATTGGAATTACATGCATGAAAGACAACAATGTGGGAAGACAATCCTGTGTCTCTGGTTTTCAATCATCATTATTCCAATGAAGTGAAGGCCAGAAAAAAACAAAGGTTGAGCAACAAAAGATGGGATGACTTGTTGTGGACTGTTCATCCAAGCAGCACCCTAAAATTCTCTTTTAGGGTGGGTTTAGGTTACCTACCAGATGTCTAAGATACTAATGATACTTCCTTGACTTCCATAACCCTACAACACCAGTTTTTCTAGAAGTGTATCTGCCAATTTACAGGAAATAGTTAACATTTGGACTGTAATGAGTGTGACACAGAAAGAATCTACGCAACCAAACCTGCTTATCACCTGGCTATTTTTATGGCTCTGCACTGCTGACAGCCAGAGCCAGAGGCATATTGTTTTTGGGTTGTCTGTGCGCACGTACGTCCCATTCTCGTCAACACGATATCTCAGTAATGCCTTGAAGGAACTTCTTCAAATTTGGCAAAAATGTCCATGTGGACTCAAGGATGAACTAATTAGACCTTCGAAGTCAAAGGTTAAGGTCATGGTGACCTCACAAAACACAGTTTTGGTCTTGTGAACGCAATATCTCAGTAACGCCTTGAGATAATTTATTTTGGTACATTTGGTACAAACGTTCACTTGGAATCAAGGATGAAGTGAATAAATTGTGGTGGTCAAAAATCAAGGTCAGTGTGACCTCACAAAACATTTTTTAGCCATTACTCAAGACTTCACACAGCAATTATGAAAATTTCACACAAATGTTTAATATTTTATGACTCTGGACTCCTCCCATCATGAAGATTATTATGTTCAGTTTTTGTGTTGATTCAACTTTATGGTCATTTTGGAGGCTGCAGTTTGTTTTGCTGTTGAGCTGCACATCATACAGACAGGTGTTTCAATTCTTTTGTACATAACATCTGTACGTCCATCATTTGTAAAATGACATTTATTTTAAGGTCTTCTTTTTCTGCCCCCTTTTTATTAAGGGATTTGAGTATCATGCAGGTACACCTCAACTTTTTGGTTTTAGTTATTTGGATTGGTTTGGTTTTTTTGTTTTGTATTTTATGTATTATTTTTATTTATTTACTTTTTTTGGATGTATATTTTATTTTTTTTCAGTTTGATCAAGTTTGGTTACAATTGAGTCTTACAGAAGGCTTGAAACGCTTTTCTGTATAACACAATTCAGTTCAGAAATTTTAAGAAATAAGTGCAGATATCTTGAAATAAAACAGGAGAAGGAGGATGGAAAAAACAACAAGGTTAACTTATCTCACCACTTGGTAACTTCTTTTTAAAACCATATTAATGCAAAAGGTCAATCGAAAACATGAAACAAAACGAAAACCATTCCTACGTAAATTTGGCAGCACAAAAGTATCAGTTAAACCTGTTCTCATATGTCATGCCCACTCCTAGTCAGTTTGGGCATGATGGGAGTAATTAAATAGTCACATTTGAATAGTGTTGATTCTACAATTAACCATAAGGTGACAAAACTTTACTCTGTTGGTCAGATTAAAACATTTACTGTATCTCTCTACTTCTAGGAATATTTAACCCCTGACCTTCGACCTAAAATGAACCCCCCTTTTGATTGAATCAGTTCATCCTTGAGTTCAAGTGAATGTTTGTGCCAAATTTGAAGGGATTTCCTTAAGGAGTTACAGAGATATTACATTAATAAGGCCAAAACCCAGTTTTGTGAGGTCACCATGACCTTGACCTTTGACCCCAAGATCTAATCAGTTCATCCCTGAGGCCAAGTGGACATTTGTGCCAAATTTGAAGGAGTTTCTTCAATGCATTTTTGAGATATTGCATTTACAAAACCGTGTTTTATGAGGTCACCAGGCCCTTGACCTTTGACTGTTGACCCCCAAAATCTAATCAGTTCATCCTTGAGTCATGAGCTGTTTCTCAATACAGAGTATGCAGACTTTGAATTGGAACAGTGCTTAGGCTGAGACTGATGATGTTTCATAAGTCCGCAATTACAAAAAAGAACTCAGACTGAGAAACGGCTCTAGTGAATGTTTGTGTTCTAGTGAAAGTTCAAAGCCTTGTTATGCCTCCGGCTCTGGCTGTCCCCAGCACGGAGGCATAATAACGTCAAACATGCAATGACATGGCAAAATTCATATGTGGTTTCCATCATACACGCCCTTAAGTTCCACCCTCCTGACATCATCCATGTTGTCTTTTGGTCCTGATGCCTTGACTCTCCACACGCCCTTCTTTAGATAGTGACACAGAGTAAACTGGTGTCAATTATCTTAACCTGGGAGCATCTTAAGAACATCAGAGCGGTCTACCTGTAAAGCACACCTGAGAATAAAACTACACAGGGCTGCCCTTCCTCTGGCTGATTAACCCAGTTTCATCCATCTTGTTAACTGAAGACAGGACGATCTACAGGTAGGCACATTGTTATGTGTATTATTGTTCATATGTAATTTTAAATAACTTGTATGTAGGAATACCATATGGTATACATTTAATCAATGGAATACATGTTTCTCTCCAAATCCCACTTAGCTTTATTAATTACCATTTGTAATTATTTGTTCTTAAAGGTTTTCTTTTCTATTAATTTCTAAAAGTGAATAATCACATTAAATCTACAAATCATGCTAATGACAATTTCAGTTATTTGACTGAATTATTAACAGCAACTAATATTTATAATAATAATTAGTAATAAAAAAATATAGTAATAAATAAAGTATTTTTCATAAGTAAAGGATAAGAAAAGTATGATTTCATATTTTATATATGTCAGAAAAATCTTAAAATTTAAACTACAATAAATCAAAAACTGTAAAGGATATCAAAAAGCTGAATACATGTTTAGTAGCTGAAAGTCTTGGGACCCATTTAGAGTTGAAGTCTCTAGATAAAAGTATGCCAAAGCATTTGAGTTCGAAGAGGAGAAGGTTTTCAAGGATTTGAAAACTGTCTCCATTGACTTCCATTGTGAAAAAATCCAACAAAACCTTTAATATTTCAGAAATTATGAGACATATTGCCCAGAATAATAATTCCCGGAATGTCCAAATTGAGACACAAGTTTTTATGTTTGTGGGTCAAAAAAGTGAGTGGAAGAAAAATGATAACAAAAAACAGAATTATTTGACCAGACAACATCAGTTTTTCAGCAATCCCACTAAGACCTGCATGTCTTCCCTGCTCCCTCTCCCTTTCTTTTTACTCAAATCATGAGTTTTACTTGTTTACAAAATGGAAATTGTCGCAAAATCAACAATGCAAAATGTTATCTTTATTGTTTTTCTGTTATTTGGATTATCCAGTGGAACAGGTTTATCAGTTTATTTATTTGTTGATTCATTAATGGAATTATCTATTGGTCCTGTCACTTTTTTTATTTTCTTACACTTTTTTCATATCTTACCCTGCCTATTCTAGGCATGGACAAGACATTGCTCTTCACCGCCCTGTTTGTGATGCTTTCCTGCATGTTTAAGAACACTTATGCTGAAAATAGTACAACAGCAGGGAACAACATGACAGCAACAGCAGGGAACAACATGACAGCAACTGCAGGAAACAGCATGACAACAACTGCAGGAAACATGACAACAACTGCAGGAAACATGACAACAACTGGAGGAAACAACATAACAACAACTGCAGGAACCAACATGACAACAACAGCAGGAAACATGACAATAACTGCAGGAAACATGACAACAACTGCAGTAAACAACATGACAACAACTACAGGAACATGACAACAATTGGAGGAAACAACATAACAACAACTGCAGTAAACAACATGACAACAACTACAGGAACATGACAACAATTGGAGGAAACAACATAACAACAACTGCAGTAAACAACATGACAACAACTACAGGAACATGACAACAATTGGAGGAAACAACATAACAACAACTGCAGTAAACAACATGACAACAACTACAGGAACATGACAACAATTGGAGGAAACAACATAACAACAACTGCAGTAAACAACATGACAACAACTACAGGAACATGACAACAATTGGAGGAAACAACATAACAACAACTGCAGTAAACAACATGACAACAACTACAGGAACATGACAACAATTGGAGGAAACAACATAACAACAACTGCAGTAAACAACATGACAACAACTACAGGAACATGACAACAATTGGAGGAAACAACATAACAACAACTGCAGTAAACAACATGACAACAACTACAGGAACATGACAACAATTGGAGGAAACAACATAACAACAACTGCAGTAAACAACATGACAACAACTACAGGAAACATGACAACAATTGGAGGAAACAACATAACAACAACTGCAGTAAACAACATGACAAAAACTACAGGAAACATGACAACAACTGCAGTAACCAACATGACAACAACAGCAGTAAACAATATGACAACAACAGCAGTAAACAACATGACAACAACTGGAGGAAACATGACAACAACTGGAGGAAACACCATGACCACAACTGTAGGAAACAACATGACAACAACAGTAGCACCAAACATGACATCAACAGCAGGAAACATTACAACAACTGCAGTAACCAACGTGACAACAACTGTAGGAAACAACATGACTACAACTGCAGGAAACATGACAACAACTGCAGGAAACAACATGACAACAACTGTAGGAAACAACATGACTACAACTGCAGGA
>NW_019181243.1:325994-326455 GCF_002260705.1 Seriola dumerili
TGACAACAACTGTAGGAAACAACATGACTACAACTGCAGGAAACATGACAACAACTGCAGGAAACAACATGACAACAACTGTAGGAAACAACATGACTACAACTGCAGGGAATGTGACAACAACTGCAGGAAACAACATGACAACAACTGTAGGAAACAACATGACTACAACTGCAGGAAACATGACAACAACTGGAGGAAACAACATGACAACAACTGTAGGAAACAACATGACTACAACTGCAGCACCAAATATGACGACAACAGCAGGAACCAACATAACAACAACTGCAGTAAACAACATGACAACAAATGCAATGAACAACATGACAACAACTGCACAAAACAACATGACAACAACTGCAGCACTAAACATGACAACAACTGCAGGAAACAACATGACGTCAACAGCAGGAAACGTTACAACAACTGCAGTAAACAACATGACAACAACTGGAGGA
>NW_019181244.1:0-120 GCF_002260705.1 Seriola dumerili
TGTGATGTTTCTCTGGGTTAAAGTTTCTGAGAAATACTCGTAATAATAATAGTATTAATAATAATAGTATTAATAGTAATCATAATAATAATAACAATAATAATAGTAATAATAATAATA
>NW_019181245.1:0-124 GCF_002260705.1 Seriola dumerili
GTTATTCTGGTGTTGTAGAAGAGTTGCACCTCGTATTCTGTTTCTGGCTATGGTAAAGTGTCTATTGGCGGATTTACCGTACTGTATGTACACAAAAGAAGAAGACAAACCATCTACAAACTAG
>NW_019181246.1:0-111 GCF_002260705.1 Seriola dumerili
CAAACCTGGACAGCCCTTCCATCCAGATTAGCAATGTTATGATGACTGATGAGAGGAACTACACTTGCTCAATTTCTACCTTCCCAGATGGCAACAAGGAGGGCACCACCT
>NW_019181247.1:0-113 GCF_002260705.1 Seriola dumerili
TGGTGTCTTGTGAAAAATGGCTGTCTCCATATCCAAACTTTTTAATTTATTGGATTATTTAATTCAGTATTTAGCTATCTTTAAGCAATGCAACATCATCTTTACTGTGAAGG
>NW_019181248.1:0-240 GCF_002260705.1 Seriola dumerili
CCAGGACATGTCAGAGGTGTGAATCACCTGGTTGAGTAATAAACATTGCTTCTGTTATTGTAGTGAATCTTTGTCTTTCAATGTTTATTCCTATTTGATTGAAATGTGACTCATTTGATAAAAAATAAGGGCTATAGTTGGGTAAAAATGATGCATGGGAGTTTTAAGCTCATAGTTGTTGCATACATCATCCATGTCCTTTGACCCCTCCCTGACAGTGGGCCTGCATCAGGCGAGAGA
>NW_019181249.1:0-120 GCF_002260705.1 Seriola dumerili
TCTTTTCTGTCTATTCAAAATACTGCAGATTTAGTTATCGTAAAAATCCCAGTCAAATAAGCTGAGAAGGTCTCGATTTGTTACTTCAAAATTGTTGAATCTGCAAGACAGAACAGTGTA
>NW_019181250.1:0-121 GCF_002260705.1 Seriola dumerili
GGTTTGTGCATCTGGTTAGGTTGCCTCCTTCCGTTGGAGGTGTTCCAGGCACGTCCAAGGTGCCAGGTAGGAGGCCTTGCACTAGACCAAGAACATGCTGGAGAGACCTAGAACACGCTGA
>NW_019181251.1:0-116 GCF_002260705.1 Seriola dumerili
ATTTTAGAATAATATATTATAATCACTGAGAGATATAAGAAATATTTAATAATTAAAATATTCACAATTCACACCGGCTGTCATTAACATGATAAATAAGATGCGAGGGAATTAAA
>NW_019181252.1:0-147 GCF_002260705.1 Seriola dumerili
TCACAGAGAGGCGGGAGACATTGTACAATTTCTCATGGAAGACATTTGTTGCACTTGGTTGCTCACATGAAAAACGACAAACGGTTGTGTAACAAATGCGGTTGTATACCTCCGCCAACCAGCCAACTTGCAGGAAATATGGTCACA
>NW_019181253.1:0-172 GCF_002260705.1 Seriola dumerili
AGGCAAGGAGAATTTTTCTGACACTTCTCCCTTATCTGACTGAGACGCCACCTCACATTCTATTTTCGCCTTGGCACGCGTCACCGCACAGGCTGTAAAAGCCTCCGGAAGATCACGTTCATTCATCCTTCGTTTCTGATCTCACCAGTGGCCCCGGCGAAACCACCACAGG
>NW_019181254.1:0-143 GCF_002260705.1 Seriola dumerili
GTGATGCCCAACAATGATAAATGATTAATTGTAAAGCTCTGTAGGCAACTTTATGCTGCCGCGTTAGCTTGCGAGCTATATGCTAGCTCCCCAAGTTTATGTTCACAACAGAACCCATGCTATTTCCTGCTGAAGCAAATTTT
>NW_019181255.1:0-154 GCF_002260705.1 Seriola dumerili
GTTAGCTTCGGTTTATGTTTCCACCAACTCCAGCTAAACGTTCACCAGCTTGTTGTACGGTGGGTTTTTACAGCTGCTTCACTTACAGAGTTGCTCGATGCTGAAAGAAAACAGCAAAAACTGCAGGTTGCATATCAAAAACAACGAGCTGCGC
>NW_019181256.1:0-105 GCF_002260705.1 Seriola dumerili
TACAAGAAATGACATATGAAAATATCATTAAACGTCATAATATAGTAAAGCTTAAAATTTTCGTAGTACAATAAGGAATTACATAGTAATGCAAAGAAAAACTTC
>NW_019181257.1:0-597 GCF_002260705.1 Seriola dumerili
GGGGGGGGGTTTGGTGTTTATTGTGAAGGATGGTCATTGAATGTACCTTAAACAATGTGTACTGAAAATATTTTTGTTTTCATACATGTGTTAACACCGCCTGTGTGCTTCATCAGTGGAAATGTTGCATTAAATCACTAATTCATTTCAAAAGCACAATGGTTTGTCTTTGTGGGAGGGGCTTCTGTATAACAGTGGGAGGTTCAGTTCAGCTTGAAACAGCACCTACAAGAGTATTCACCAAGTTTGGTGCCATTGTCTATTACCTATTTTAATTAATTAATATTTTTCATATTCACATTAAACTGCCAAATCTGTTCTTCCATGTTCTGGTGAAAATAATAATAAAAAAAGACAATTCAAATAATTCAAATTATAAAAAAGGAAGGAATGCACCAGCATGAGATGATCATGGCTGAGGAAGCAGTGTATTTAGCCAAATTTTATAGCAAACAAATTAGTGTTTGGAAGACAACATACTGATGGAAACCTGCAGGAGTCCGTTTAACTAAAGGTAAAGAAACAGCTGCCAACCACCGACCTTAAAGAAACATTTCAAGGCAACATGAGGTGAATGTTTTTTGATTTCAGGAATGT
>NW_019181258.1:0-117 GCF_002260705.1 Seriola dumerili
CCCTGTTCGCACCGGGAGCGTTTGTGCCAACATGGTTTTGTTTGTTTTTGGTTTTTTTTGACCATCTTTATGATGTCGCCAACAGCAAGTTGCTATTGTCCAAAGGCAATGGATGTA
>NW_019181259.1:0-121 GCF_002260705.1 Seriola dumerili
GGCTGGTACCTTCAAAGCCCTGTCTGCGGCCATTTCTGTCACTCCTAAAGAAAAACGGAGAATCTTAGGAACTTTAGTCCTGGTGCTGCTGAAATACACACTGCTGTTCCTGCCCTTGGTC
>NW_019181260.1:0-122 GCF_002260705.1 Seriola dumerili
GACCTCCCAGTGAAAGAAGTTAAAGCTTTAAAAAAAACCAAAAAAAAAACCCGAAAAGTTTGTACTGAAAGAGTAACAGAAAGTGGGATTTTTTGTGGTGCAGGAAAGCTTTAGAAGTTGTT
>NW_019181261.1:0-505 GCF_002260705.1 Seriola dumerili
CAGCTGTTCTCTTACCACTTCTTAGATTTCTCAGCTCCCCATCCTGTCCATAAGCATGTTTGTAAAAGTAATGGATCATGTTATATATAATGATTTGGCACTTTTGTATTCACAATTGCTCCTGTCCAATGGACTGAATGAGTTCTGTCGTTTTCAAAGACAATGGGACAGTCCTCAACACCATCCCCTGTGAGTCCCGCCACCATCTCCAGCCTACCAGCTTCACCTCAGAGGCCCCCTCTTCCCCTACCACAGCAACGTCTCCACCCTGGAAAGGGACGTTAACCGGCTTTTCAAGAAGCAGAACACCCGCATTTCAGCTGGACCTGACTCTGTCTCTACATCCACAGTGAAGCACTGTGCTTATCAACTGTCTCCAGTGTTCATGAACATCTTTAACACCTCACTGAAGACATGCCATGTGTCAGCTTGCTTTAAATCCTCCACCATCATCCCTGTCCATGGCACCATGCAGGTGCTGCAGCACCCACGAGTAGCAAGAGCA
>NW_019181262.1:0-594 GCF_002260705.1 Seriola dumerili
TTTGAACCTTTATCCACCAAAATCTAATCGCTTTGTCCTTGAGTCCTAATGAGTGTTTGTGCCATATTTGAAGTTCCATCAAGGCGTTACTGAGGTATCGTGTTTAAACTTAAACTCAAAACGAACCTCTTCAGCCTGGCTTTTAATTTAAATATGATTTTTAGTTATTAGTCAGTTTATTTGATCGATTAATATTGTGTCCACGAGAATGGGACGGACAGACAACCCAAAAACAATATCCCTCCGGCTCTGACTGTCGCTGGCACGGAGGCATAATAATACATGATGCTTCAAGTCAAACACGTTTTCAGTGTTTGGGGTCATGCAAACATGGTTTGTACCAGGTCTGGTGATTAAAGATGTGGAATAGTGACTAACTAGAATTAGCACCTTGCAGTTGTATGTGTCACAATCTCCCTTTCCTGAATTACAGCAAACATTATGATGTCATGGTGAGTTTGACCTTTGAACTTTTGGATATTAAAGGTTACTATAACACATTTGCGTTAAATTGGGTCATAATTAGTTTGGCTATGAATCAAGAATTCCTACACTGTGTTTTGTGATGTCACAGTGACCTTGACCTTTGACCAC
>NW_019181263.1:0-136 GCF_002260705.1 Seriola dumerili
ATAGTAAGGCAAAAAAATTTCAAAAAACGTCATGGTATAATAAGGCAAATAAATGTCATAGTATAGTAAGGCCTGAAAATTTCCAAAAACATCATATTATAGTAAGGCAAAAAAATGTCAAAAAACGTCAGAGTAT
>NW_019181264.1:0-151 GCF_002260705.1 Seriola dumerili
TTATGTTTGATGTGCAATACTCTGTTACAGTGGAATATGGATTCATTGGTTTAGAAGTTGGATGTTTTTTTTTCGTGGGTGTGTTTTTTAAGTCGTGAGTGATTGTGCGGATGTGTTTGAGCGTGTTCGGAGATAACTGTGATGCAGCGAC
>NW_019181265.1:0-138 GCF_002260705.1 Seriola dumerili
GGCAGAGGTGGAGGAAGAGGGGGAATTGTGTAGATGACCACAGGAAGTTGGGTTGCGTTCAGTGGACGGACTGAACGTGCTGCTCTGATTGAACCAGAGCTCTGTGCAGAGGTTTGGCAGATGTTTTGACAACATCTT
>NW_019181266.1:0-102 GCF_002260705.1 Seriola dumerili
CTCTGCTTGCTGGGCGCAATGCCTGTGCCGGGGGGAGGGAGCGCCGGTGGGCCGCCATGGGTTCTCTCTCATATGCTGAGGTGCCACACCATTAAGACTAGT
>NW_019181267.1:0-143 GCF_002260705.1 Seriola dumerili
AGGAAGACGTGATCAAAGCCACTTTGGGATTTAAAAAAATAACAATGTTGGCTTTATTCTGAGCAACATTTTGCTGGTGTACCACAACTAGGGATGGGAATTGATAAGACTTAATTGATACCAATGCCATTATGGATTCTGCT
>NW_019181268.1:0-121 GCF_002260705.1 Seriola dumerili
TGTGTTTTGAGTTTAGATAGGAGCAGACGTGGGTAGTAAGGAGTTATACATGTACTAAAGTCACATTTTTGAGTGTATTGTATTTGTCAGAGTAATTTATGATATTGGTTTTTGTTTACAC
>NW_019181269.1:0-122 GCF_002260705.1 Seriola dumerili
AGGGTAAAAAATATTGGTCACCAAGTGAGGAAAATGTAGGAAACTTCTTTTCTTGAGTGCGAGCAGAGAGAGGACGATAGTTTAATGTTGCCCTTTATCGACTTTTAAACTGATAGCAAATT
>NW_019181270.1:0-451 GCF_002260705.1 Seriola dumerili
GTGTTGCAACTGCTCTCAACTTTCACCTTTATTAATGACTATAAGGCTAAATGTACAGTACTTACATTATAACTAGAACCTGTAGTACTCTGTCATAGTTCCTCATATTATTGAAAATGATCAAAACATCTAAATGTAAAACCCTGAATAATAAAGAATTATAAAGTGAAAGACAGAGGAGTCAGTCATGGGACAGATTATATATCTTTATATAGATTATATATCTTCCTGTAGTAGCTACATGTTCTTCAACAGACCACAGCAAACAGTGACGCAGGGTGTGATGGTGGTGCAGTCAGTGTTGCCAGGTGTGTTACTGTTATCATATCTGTAAATGACTTCTTACTCTCTCAATGTACCATAATATCCATGGGTCATAGTTCAATGTTTTTTCCATAACAGTGAAACGCTGTGGAGCTGATTTAGGCCCCAGGCTGATTATTCATCATTT
>NW_019181271.1:0-139 GCF_002260705.1 Seriola dumerili
TTTTGTGAGGTCACTTTGTCCTTGACCTTTGAACTTTGATCTTCAGCCGACACAGTGTAATCAGTTTGTACTTGAGTCTTGATAAACATTTGTACAACTGAATGTCTTACTAGTGAATGTTTGTGCCAAATTTAAGGAA
>NW_019181272.1:0-548 GCF_002260705.1 Seriola dumerili
GAATGATAATTTTATCCTGGGCGTTGGGACTAATTCCGTGGAACTTGTGCTAAACAAAGAGCTTGACCGTGAAAACTTAAAGGAAATAAATCTACTTCTTACAGCTCTGGATGGTGGTTCTCCTAAAAGGTCAGGTACTGTGGTTATTCACATCACTGTGCTGGACGCTAATGATAACGTCCCAGTGTTCGGCCAGGCCGTTTATAAAGCCAGTTTACCCGAAAACTCTCCACTAGGAACTGTCGTGCTGACAGTGAGTGCTACTGATGCAGACGAGGGACTAAATGGAGACGTTACATATGATTTTGGACACATTTCAGAAGTCGTGAAGTCAGTGTTTACTATTGATCATAAGACAGGTGATATAAAATTGTGCACCGCGGTCGATTTTGAAATAGCATCATCATTTGAACTGCGTGTCACAGCAAAGGATGGTTTGGGATTAACCTCTTACGCCAAAGTCATCATAGATGTTACTGATGTGAATGACAATGCCCCGATTATATATGTAAAATCACTGTCTAACCCCATACCTGAGAACGTGTCAC
>NW_019181273.1:0-103 GCF_002260705.1 Seriola dumerili
CACTCGGGAATAAAGGAGCGAAGAGAAATTAAGGGTAGAGGGGGAGGAAGATGATGAAGAGGAGGAGGAGGAGGAGGAGGAGAAGGAGGAAGAGAAGGAGAAT
>NW_019181274.1:0-115 GCF_002260705.1 Seriola dumerili
AGAATTTAACCGTGTCCCCCGGCAGCATATGAGAGACCTGACATATGTTACTCAGCGTGACGAGCCAAGTCCGTGAACACCAAACTTGTGGACTTTAGACAAACTTTTCTGTTGT
>NW_019181275.1:0-510 GCF_002260705.1 Seriola dumerili
GCTTTCAGCGTGCTCTTCTAAAGAGGATGAAAGTGTGCACTTTGTTTTCTTTAATTCTACACTCTGTGTTTTGTTCCTGCGTGTCTCAGGGTCACGTGGCGGCTCAGGGTTCCTACAGCGAGCTGTGCTCCTCCGATCCGGACACGGCGTCTGTGCCGAGGAGCGACGGGCTCGATCGGCCGACCCGGACAAACTGTCGTTGCACAGCCAGAAGACGAACCACTCGCACGGTTCCCACAGCAGCTTCCTGCCGCAGGAGAGCAACTGCACAGACCAGCTTCCTGTGAGTACATTTTCGAAATAAAATCAGAGTTTGCAAAAGTAACTTACCACCATTTCAATCGCACAGTGTCTGTTTTTTGTGCGATTTCCATTCTGCTTTGTTTTAAGCTGAACTGTGGTGAAGACGTGGGTCGTTCACAGCCTGTTTTTTGCAGGTTGAAACAGGGTGGAAGGAGACGTCGCCGGTCCCATTTATCTCAAGTACTTCACCGCAGGCTGCAGCATCGC
>NW_019181276.1:0-131 GCF_002260705.1 Seriola dumerili
GGGTTGCTTTCCACCACTGGAGACAGCTCTTGGTGAGTAGGAATGAAGTGTGATAATGGACTCGCAATGTTTCTTTTAGACTGGTAAGTAAACTGCTGTTAATGCTGATGTTGACTATGAAGCAATACCAA
>NW_019181277.1:0-119 GCF_002260705.1 Seriola dumerili
TAGCACAAGCTTTGCAGGAGCTGCTTCCTGGTTTCTCGGTTGTTGTGTTTGGATTACTGGAATTGACTCGTTTGATTTTGGGACGATATTCTTTTGTTCGTCATTAGTTCATTTATATT
>NW_019181278.1:0-107 GCF_002260705.1 Seriola dumerili
GCAGCAAAGCATGCAAGAACAGGAAGCAAGCTGGAAGTAAAGCCGAGACAAAGCAGCAGCCGTCCGATCTTCAGCAGAAGTGGATGCGCGCACACACTCATACAGGA
>NW_019181279.1:0-1448 GCF_002260705.1 Seriola dumerili
TGTGTGTGTGTGTGTGTGTGTGTGTGCGCGCGCTCACATCTGTTTACAACAATACAAAACATGAGTACATCTGCAACATTTACCAGTAATAAGTGAATAATAAACAAACCTCCAGTTTGGTTGAAGCGCTGCTTTGCAGTTTCAATGTTGGCTTTGAAGGTCTGCTGAGCACCTGAAAAACTCCCAGTCTCCCTCTCCCAGTACTGCTGATCTGCTGCCTCGTTCATCCAGTCCTGTTTAGGCTCTGCTCTCCTGGTGTTGCTGTCATAGTGAAACGTCTCAACATCATCAACCAACCCAACAGCCACAAACTCTGGGAAGTTTGGGACTTGAGAGGAAGCAGTGTAGAAATACTTCAGAGAGTGAGTCACTGTAAGACAAAGTTAATGTCATGATTTTAGTTTTCAGAATGACAGTTTTATTTATCACTGAACAATGTTATTTTCCTCTACTTAGAGTCAAGAAGACACAGTGCATTCAAGACCTCCTGACAATCTCTGTTGTGTGGTAAATAAATACAAAAACAAACTGAGAAAACATTTTTTTCCAGAAACACTTTAATATTTCTGAGGAATGTGCTTCAAATGTATTTAGTCTGAAAAAAATGATCAAATTAGTCAAATATTGAGGTCATGCAACCTTGTTTTGTAAAAACAGATGTTATTTATTTCTGGTGCTGGACATATCAATTCCAAACGTACCTGTAGTTTCCAGGTAATGGAGACATTTATTCGACATTTACTCTTTGTTATCGTATTATTATCATTATCACAAACCTCTGAACAAAACATATTAGGAAAATATATTATTCAAATTTTATTATCTATATTTAACAGATACAAATCTTTTCCATTTGATCATATTCAGTCCCTCGTGATCTCTACTTTCCACTTTAACTTGTGACCAATCAATGATAAATACGTTTCTTCTTCCTCAGGGTTTCTGTAGTATTACCTTGTACCTCTCATAAAGTCTCTGTTACTAACAGTTATATGCTGCATTAAAACCACATTTTTATTACCAGCAATATCTTTTCTTAAATGTTTCATTCAACATGAATTTATCTTTATTCTCTCATAGTGTTGTATAGTTTTTAATTTTTCTTTATTCTACATTTTAAAGCCTACACACACATTTCTGATCATGAAATGTGTGTGTAGGCTTTTATTGACCTGCTCCAACTTCTCCCATCTGGGCGGCACAACCACACACAGGAACAGTTTCTTTCCACAAGCCATCACTCTGGCAAACACTTAAACTGATCACACAGGAACAATAACCTCTGACATCAAACACTGCCCACTGTAATATAGCACACAGTAAACATGTACACTCATCCCCTGCCGCATATTTATCTAGTATTTCTCATTTCTCATCTAGTTTTTGCACTTTCATTGCTCCTTTGCACTGTCTGACCCATCCAGCACTCTAACTGTACTTTAACTGTA
>NW_019181279.1:4037-7421 GCF_002260705.1 Seriola dumerili
ATCACCACACACACCAACACTGTGTCTGCCGTGGAAACATTCAGGTTTCTGGGCTCCACTATCTCCCAGGACCTGAAGTGGACACACAACATAGACACCATGATCAGAAAGGCCCAGCAGAGGACGTTCTTCCTGCGTCGGCTCAAGGAGTTCCAGCTGCTGATCCTCCAGTCTGCTCTCTGCTCCTCTGTCACCGTCTGGTCTGGTTCAGCAAACAGGACAGGAACAGACTGCAAAGGACGATCAAGACTGCAGAGAGGATCACTGGCGCTGAACCGCCCTCCATCCTGGACTGATACACCTGCAGAGTGAGGAAACATCACCACAGATCCGTCTCACCCTGGACACGACCTGCTCCAACTTCTCCCATCTGGGCGGCACAACCACACACAGGAACAGTTTCTTTCCACAAGCCATCACTCTGGCAAACACTTAAACTGATCACACAGGAACAATAACCTCTGACATCAAACACTGCCCACTGTAATATAGCACACAGTAAACATGTACACTCATCCCCTGCCGCATATTTATCTAGTATTTCTCATTTCTCATCTAGTTTTTGCACTTTCATTGCTCCTTTGCACTGTCTGACCCATCCAGCACTCTAACTGTACTTTAACTGTATATACACTGCATGCACAATTATTAGGCATGTTGTATTTTTGAGGATTCATTTTATTGTTGAACAAATACAGTGCTCTCAGTCAATCCAAAATGTTAATAAACCTCAAATCTGAATATTTAAGACAGTAAAAGTGAGTTTTTGGCTTTCTTAGGAGAATATCCATTTGTGCAGAATTATTATGCAACTAAATAAAAAACTAACATGTTCCCATCTCACTTGTTTATTTTCATCTGTTAAAGTGAGAATAACAAACAAACAACTCAAAATTTGCAAATAAACATTTCTGACATTTCCAAAAAAGAATTCAGTGACCAATATAGCCACTCTTCTTTTCAATAACAGTCATAAGCCTTCCATCCATGGAGTCTGTCAGTTTCTTGATCTGTTGACGATCAATTTTTTGTGCAGCAGCCACCACAGCCTCCCAGACGCTGTTCAGAGAGATGTATTGTCTTCCCTCACTGTAAATGTCCCGTTTAAGAAGGGCCCACAAGTTCTCAATAGTGTTTAGGTCAGGGGAGGAAGGGGGCCATGTCATTACTCTCTCATCTTTAAGGCCTTTGCTGGCTGGCCACACAGTGGAGTATTTGGATGCATGCGATGGAGCATTGTCCTGCATGAAAATCATGGCCTTCTTGAAAGATGCAGACTTTTTCCTTTACCACTGCTTGAAGAAAGTGTCTTCTAAAAACTGGCAGTAGGTTTGGGAGTTGATTTTAAGTCCAACTTCAAGCCGAAAAGGTCCAACTAGCTTATCCTTAATAATACCAGCCCATACCAGTACCCCACCTCCACCTTGCTGGCGTCTGATTGGAAGTGGAGCTCTGTGCCCGTTACTGATCCAGCCACCTTCCAAAAATCTGTCTTCAGATATTTCTTGGCTCAGTTTTGATGTTTCAAATTATGTGTCTTGTTTAATGGTGGTCGGATTTCAGCCTTCCTTACCTTGGCCATGTCTCTGAGCACTGAACACCTTGTACTTCTGGACACTCCAGGTAGGAAGCAGTCCTGGAATATGACAGCACTGGAGGATAATGGGTTCCTGGTAGCTTCACGTTTGATTCTCCTCAAATCTTTAGCAGTTAATTTGTGTCTTTTTTTCTCAACACGTTTCTTGCGACCTGGTTGACTATTTGCGACAAAACGTTTGATGGTTTGTCGATCATGCACCAATATCTTAGTAATTTCAAGAGTGCTGCACCCCCCTCTGAAAGGCTTTTTACAATTTTTGACCTTCCAGAGTCAGTTAAATCTCTTTTTCGGCCCATTTTGTCTGAGGAAAAGAACCTGCCTAATAATTATGCACACCTTGATATAGGGTGTTGATCTCTTTAGGCCACACCCTCCCGCATTACACAAATACACATCACCTGATATGCTTAAATCCAATAAGCATTCAAGTTTATACAGCTTGGAGTTGGAAAATATACATAAAAACGATGATATGGTCAAAATACTCACTTGCCTAATAATTGTACACACAGTATATATTTCTATGTATATTTCTATTTCCATGTATGTACGAGAACTGGTAAAGAAGAAGGCTCTTTGCTGGATAGTAATCAGTTCATTTCAAATTATTTTGATGTGCAAGCCCTGAACTAATGAAACAGTATAATGGTAATGACCAAAGAGTTGTTTACTCTTGGCAGTCATGATGGCATAGAGGCTGTTCCATCCTGGCTTCACTGCACACTGACTGTCAATTCATGTATTTCAGGTATGAAAATATTTCTGAATTGACTATTTACATAAGGGGCTTACACCGTCATAGATGAAACTCTTGGTATAATATTAATGTTCAGAGGAGTCATAGACCTGTGTAAGTGATGCATAATCACAAGCACAGCAACAGACAGCTTTCAATCACACTGAGGTGAGGAAAAGATTTTAGTAGACTACATACAGGACCTGTGAAATCCACAGGTAAGTAATAACGCAATCAACACAAGTTTATATAAGGTAGTAGTTTCCTACTTCTGAAAGTAAATATAAACAATCTTTGTTGCCTGTTGTTTGAAAATAAACAACTATTCGCCTGAACGCAGGTCAAGTGATTATAAGGCATTAATTTTTTATCAGAGCTACAGATGTAACCTACTTACAGTCTTTGAGCATTGTCTTTGTTCTGAGAGAACCCCTCAGTCCCATAATGAATATGTGATTGATGTGTGTGATGTGATGTGATGTGATGTTGATGTGATGTGATGTGAATGTGATGTGATATGATATGTTATGATGTGATATCTAACACTGCCAAGTTATCTTATGCTAACACTGTTTTGCTTGATTGCCTGAGTGAAGTCAGCAAGTCAGTAACGTTCTCTGATGACGGTCTCACTTTATGATACGCAGTCATCGTTATTATTTATCATCCACTTTGATGGACAATTACGTTACTCAGGCATCATCATCCAACATGTCGCGCAGCACAGCCTACACGTTACTCCCTGAAAGTGGTCTTCTTTTACCTGCGTGCTTAACTGGTGCTGCTTCCCCTCGGCTCTCCTCTCCTCATGCTCACTGTTGCTCCTCGGCTTCCACTCTCACTCCTCCTGCATCTCCTGTCTGCTCATCTGTCTGCTCTCCTCCCTTCCTCCTGTTGTCTGCACGATGAAGAGAAAGACGCCGGAGAAGTTGAGGCTGTTTATGGCGCCTGAAATCAGTCTGCACAATCTGCTTTTATTGGCCAAGTATGTGGACAACATACAAGGAATCTGTTTAAACGGTTTTTACAATGCTGCTTGGTACATACA
>NW_019181280.1:0-100 GCF_002260705.1 Seriola dumerili
CTGACATCTGTGGCTCTCCTCCATCTACAGCTGTTAACATCAAAGAAATAAACTCATTCTCCTCTCTGTCCAGGGGTTTTTGTAAAATCATTTCAACATT
>NW_019181281.1:0-146 GCF_002260705.1 Seriola dumerili
ACATATTATTTATACAAATCTATATATTTTACACAATTCCCTATATATTTTATATCTATCTGCTCTATCTCTTATGTCTATCTCACCTTGTTCACTTTGTTCCTACAAATAAATACACTTTTAAAACTTTGACAAGTCTTTGGAGA
>NW_019181282.1:0-139 GCF_002260705.1 Seriola dumerili
TCCAGGACAGCTACTCAATAGACCTTGTAATGGTAATGTCTTGTTGCAGCTCTACTTTAACTAAATATTCCTGTAACATAATCATGAATCTATAATGAAGTACTTCTGGATGTTAATATGACGTTACATTAAAAGAGCT
>NW_019181283.1:0-102 GCF_002260705.1 Seriola dumerili
CGATTTCTTAATGAGCATCAATGTTCTTCGACAGAAAACCATACAGCAAAAAAACAGAAACACTTGTCTAGGTTAATAAAATCCAATATAATAAGCTAATTC
>NW_019181284.1:0-13183 GCF_002260705.1 Seriola dumerili
CATCTGATATGCTGGAGTCATAGCTCAATTTAAAGCTTATATTCAGACCAACACAAAGAGATCAACAATTTTAATGTGAAACCCTCTGGTGACTAGCAGCACGTTTTTTGAATTCTGGTTACATTCAGCTGTTTTGAAAAGGCCAGCAGGAAACCTGTATTTATGTTTTTACATATCCTCCTGTATTTCTGCCAAACCTGCTTCAAATAAAACATGTTGTTCACCAGTTTAAAGCTTAGATTCTCTTCTTTCCGACAAGTATTGGCTTTCCATCCTATCGCAAATCTCCTGTTATTAACCAGACATTTAATGTGATCAATTTTAGGCAGCTTTCAGAGCTGGGTCAGAGGTCAAATCTGGTCTCTATATTTAAGCTGGTATTTCAGGCTAGCATTATCTGATTGAATGGAGTCATAGCTCAATTTAAGGCGTAGCCGCTCTTCTTTCCAACATGTGTTGGCTTTCCATCCTATCACAAACCTTCTGTTGTCAAACAGACATTTAATGTGGTCAATTTTAGGCAGCTTTCAGAGCTGGGTCAGAGGTCAAATCTGGTCTCTATATTTAAGCTGATATTTCAGGCTAGCATCATCTGATATGCTGGATTCATAGCTCAATTTAAAGTTCATATTCAGACGAACACAAAGAGATCAACAATCTTAATGTGAAACCCTCTGGTGATTAGCAGCACGTTTTTTGAATTCTGGTTACATTCAGCTGTTTTGAAAAGGCCAGCAGGAAACCTATATTTATGTTTTTACATATCCTCCTGTATTTCTGCTAAACCTGCTTCAAATAAAACATGTTGTTCACCAGTTTAAAGCTTAGATTCTCTTCTTTCCGACAAGTATTGGCTTTCCATCCTATCACAAACCTCATGTTTTTAACCAGACATTTAATGTGGTCAATTTTAGGCAGCTTTCAGAGCTGGGTCAGAGGTCAAATCTGGTCTCTATATTTAAGCTGGTATTTCAGGCCATCATCATCTGATTTACTGGAGTAATACCTCATTGTAAAGCTTAGATTCTCTTCTTTCCAACAAGTGTTGACTTTGCATCCTATCACAAACCTCCTGTTATTAACCAGACATTTAATGTGATCAATTTTAGGCAGCTTTCAGAGCTGGGTCAGAGGTCAAATCTGGTCTCTATATTTAAGCTGGTATTTCAGGCTAGCATCATCTGATATGCTGGATTTATATTTTTACATATCCTCCTGTATTTCTTCTAAACCTGCTTTAAATAAAACATGTTTGATAGAATAATTGTACATAAGTTATCCCATATTGTCTACCATTATGTATTAACTACGTCATACTAACGGTGTGTGTGCAGTCTGCTTGGTTTTTGAGCTGTCCTACAGGAAACCACAACTGAATGTCTGCAGGCTGATAAGTCAACCAGAGTATGAGCTATTTCGGAGGAAACGGGAAGGGCACCCAAGGTGAACCCAGTCTAGGCTGGTTTCACTTCATACATTGCAAAGGTTGATGCACCGTTATAGTCGCACTTCATGTTGCCGCTGTGTGACCCCTGCCCTTTAGAGCAGCAACATGCATGTAACTAGGGAACGCCCAAAGATGATAAAAAGAAAGGGTTCAGCGGAGTATGCTTCAGAGCGGGTTGGAGATTGTAACTGAGCATATCTCTGTCCGTTCTCCTTGCAAGAAACAACTCTAACACTGTGTCTTGTTCTCTTTTGTCTAGTATTCTGAATGTCACTGGTTGGTTAAACCTGACATTAACTTGGTCCTTCGAGCCGGATACCAATGGACCTGAGGACTCCAGCAGGGTGAGGTGAACTTCAGATAAAACCGTGGCCACGGTAGGCCGTCTAGAGACGGGCCTCTAAGTACCCTTTCCGGGACTGGACTTCAACCTGCCTGCTGGGATCCAAGGGTTGACGGTATTTCGAGAGGAGAAGGGACGACAGTGGTGAGTTGAGTTTGTTTAAAAATGAATGAATGATTGAGGGTCATTGCGCGTCGTAAGAAACCCTGTGAATCCTAGGCACTGGCAGGTAAAAAGGACGGCGGAGTCCGATAAATTCCGTGAGTGGACGGCGGAGTCCCATAAATTCCGTGTTAAGTAGTGGACGGCGGAGTCCCATAAATTCCGTGTTAAGTAGTGGACGGCGGAGTCCCGTAAATTCCGTGAAAAGAAATTGTGTGACTGAGAAGAGTGAATGGAGATTACAATACCATTAGGTATTTGATCTCATACCAAAGCAGTGGGAACGGAAACAGCAAACCTTTTGTGGAAACAAAGGTAAGAATTCTCCACTCGAAAGAGTTGAAGTGAGAATTACCACAACAGGGGATTGAATTGTTGTCCTACTGACAGAAAAAACCCAGTCTTTAGAACACCCTAGGTGTTAACAGGACTGGCCCAAATTCTCTAAAACACAAGAAACAACTAAAATCTCGAGTTAAGAAAAGAACTTTCTGTACAAAAGTTGAAAAAAGTTGATAAAAAAAAAAGAGTTGAAAAAATGTTAAGAGTCAAACCCGAACAAAATTAAAGTACCTAGGGGGATAAATACCAGCAAAGTTAAAACCCTGGGAGACGTCCCAATGATTCCAAGCAACAACGCATAAAAAGAAAAAATATAAGTAAAGTAATAAATAAATAAATATATTAATAGATAAATAAATAAAGTAAAATAAAAATAAGAAGGTAAAATGGGAAAGGGGGGTAGCAAACCAACCCCAAAAGAAGAATTATCATGTAAAGATTGGAAATATGTTGAAAAACAGGATCCGAGTAAAATAAAAAACCTAGATAAATGGATAATAAAATATGGATTTGATGGCTGACTAAACACACAAAAAAATAGCCATGCTAAAGACCGAAATAATCACAAAAACAAAAAATGATCCCAAGAAAAGGGAAAAAGAGGGATAAGAGTAGGGTGTTTGAACTTGTCCTGAGGGACGGGAAAGTTAAACATGTAAAGGATTTGTAAATGAAACTAGAAGAATGTTGTCTGAAGGCTGAAGAGATTAAAGACGAGATGGATAAAGTGTGTTTTGGAAACTGAAATAGATTGTATGTGCAAGATGTGTCAATCCAACAACTTTCCCTTGTGTAAGTTGATGTGGTATCTTGCTCGTTAGATGGATGATTGGTCGATAAAACTCAAGTGAGTGAAATCAATGGAAAAAGTATGAAGGGGAAGAGCGATGAAAAAGAGGGTTTTTGTATGTGCACAAGATGTTTTTGTCATTGAGATGGAAAAAAGAAAAGAAAAGGAAAAGGCAATTTGCTTGCCACAAACTGTATTTAATAAAAGATCTAAATCCTGCCACTTTGTTACCACTCCCAGAAGAAGGAGTAAGACATGACTGTCAGGAATTAGCCGAACAGACAGCAAAAAGCGGGACTGACCTAAAAGACCAACCTTTAGGAATAGGGGAAGTTCTATTTGTAGATGGATCATCAAAAAAGAATGATTTAGGTAAGACACAGACCGGATATGCAGTGGTGACTCAGACCGAGGTGTTAAAAACAAGACAGCTACCCTCACATCTCTCAGCACAAGCTGCTGAGCTCATAGCACTGACTGAAGCTTGTAAACTGATGAAAAATAAAGATGCGATTATTTACACCGATAGCCAATATGCACAATATTGGAAGAACAGACGCATGGTGACCTCGACTGGGAAACCAGTAACGCACGCCACCCTGTTAAAAGAACTATTACAAGCAGTGCAGTTACCAAAAACGTTGGCAATATGTAAATGTGCGGCGCACACCTCAGGGACGGACAAAGTATCCCTGGGAAATGCATTCGCGGACAAAACAGCAAAAGCAGCCACTGAAGGACAGCTTGATGTGCTATCCTTAGAGAAAGACACTAATATAGACAATAATACGTTGACAGATATGCAACAACAAAGCACGCAACAAGAAAAAGACACATGGATAAAAAACGGTGCAACGCTACAAAATGACACATACGTGTGACCGGAAAACAAACCCATCCTACCAAAAAACCTATACAAATGGGCAGCAATATTGAGCCATGGTGTAACACATGTCTCAACAGGAGGGATGGTAGGACAGATACATCAATATTTTACCACATATGGTTTTAACTCTTATTCAAAAAATTTTTGTAGGGCATGTTTAACATGTGCTAAACATAATCCACAAGGAAACCTAAGACCACGAAGGGGCCGTTTCCCAACAGCCCAATATCCGTTTCAAATAAGCCACATGCACTTTATAGAAACACACCAAAGTGAAGGGAAAAAGTATTGCCTAGTCATAATTGATGCGTTTTCAAAATGGACTGAAATATTCCCAGCGAATCTCCCTGATGCTCTAACGGTGGCTAAAGCATTGTGCAAGGATATCATACCAAGGTATGGGATCCCTAAGAGATTATATAGTGATAACGGAACTCATTTTGTCAACCAAATCGTCAAAAAGGTCGGAACAATGTTTCATATAAACTTAAAAAATCACTGTGCTTATCATCCACAAAGTGCAGGGCTAGTGGAGCGAACAAACGGAACTATTAAAAATAGATTAAGGAAGTGCATCGAGGAAGTGGGAAGGTCCCTATCAGGTTTTGCTAACAACTCCCACTGCGGTAAAAATAGCAGAAAAATCAACCTGGGTTCATCTGACCCATTGCAAAAAGGTCATTTCGGTTGAAAACTCCGATAGGGGAGGTGAGCCAAAGACTGATAATAGGGTGGATCCAGAAGTGTAGAGACTGGATAGACCCGAAAGTCAGTGAAGAGTTTATAAGACACCGAACCCAGTAGAGGAGGAAACATTTCAGCAGCAATGACTCCCAAAGGGTTAAGGAACGCCATCCTAGGTTGGATGGTGACGCTTTTCCTAATTGTAACCTTTCTGTTCATGTGGTACTTATGGGAACCACCAAAAGAGGGATTAAATAGAAATAGGACTCCTAATACAACTCAGCAAAATATAACTCACGAAAGGCACAGACGTAGCACAGATTCAGAATGCGGAGAAGACATACAGACAAAACATACTGGCTTAGTTTTCTGCGCGCCACAAAATCAAACCACGGCAATCATAATTCCTTATGGCTCACTCACCAATAATGCTGGTTCTAAGGGACAGAGTTGGGGTGAGGCCTACAACTGGTATGCTACCATAGGTACAGGATGGGGATCACTGACTGGTGAAACTGGACATGACTGGTCCAGTTGGTCACTAGATTCCGCTGCAGAAACTAGGAAAAAGTTCAGTATTAGCAAAAATAGTCAAGGTCTGGTGTTGAGCTACAATACGATAACCACTGTCTGCCTCACCGTATCCTTATGGGCTCATTCCAACGGAAGAGACCCCCAGTTCAAAGTCGCGTTATGCTACAAAGACCAGCCTAAACCTAGCATGCCATCCAGAACGCAACAGAAGGGAGGACGTATAGTCGTCATCTCAGATAGAGCTGGAGTTGTAGATACATGGTTTCAGGTTACCACAGGAATTTCAGGGCAAAGTAACAACTGGTTGCTAATGGTAGAACAAGCTGCGAACATGTCCAAAAAAGATTGTGTTGTGTGCATGGGCCCCAGACCACTGCTGCAAATAATTCCGGCGACAATCCCAAAACAGTGTGTGGTCGAAGTTATGAATAAAACAAATCCAAACACCACATGCAGCAGTTGGGATTCTGTCTTCCCAGTCACCAGAAACGCGTTAAAGAAACCCATGTTTTCTAAAAAGGTAGCACAAGGCAATTTCACATGTATAAAAATGACAGGAGATGGACGGCCTCTGGGCAACCTCTCGAAAAATTGGTGTGCTGGAAAGATAATTGCCGTAAATAACCTCAATCCCGTGTCTCGAGGAGATATTTGGTGGTGGTGTGGGGATGATAGAATATTCGATAAACTTCCTAAAAATGCAACTGGCTTATGCGCATTGGTCACCCTGTTACTACCAGTATCATTGTAAAAGCCAACACTTGTATCCAACAAGTGTTGGCTTTCCATCCTATCACAAACCTCATGTTTTTAACCAGACATTTAATGTGGTCAATTTTAGGCAGCTTTCAGAGCTGGGTCAGAGGTCAAATCTGGTCTCTATATTTAAGCTGGTATTTCAGGCTAGCATCATCTGATATGCTGGAGTCATAGCTCAATTTAAAGCTCATATTCAGACCAACACAAAGAGATCAACAATCTTAATGTGAAACCCTCTGGTGACTAGCAGCACGTTGTTGAATTCTGGTTACATTCAGTTGTTTTGAAAAGGCCAGCAGGAAACCTGTATTTATGTTTTTACGTATCCTCCTGTATTTCTGCTAAACCTGCTTCAAATAAAACATGTTGTTCACCAATTTAAAGCTTAGATTCTCTTCTTTCAAACAAGTGTTAGCTTTCCATCCTATCACAAACCTCGTGTTTTGAACCAGACATTTAATGTGGTCAATTTTAGGCAGCTTTCAGAGCTGGGTCAGAGGTCAAATCTGGTCTCTATATTTAAGCTGGTATTTCAGGCTAGCATAATCTGATTTACTGGGGTAATACCTCATTGTAAAGCTTAGATTCTCGTCTTTCCAACAAGTGTTGGCCTTCCATCCTATCACAAACCTCCTGTTTTTAACCAGAATTTTAATGTGGTCAATTTTAGGCAGCTTTCAGAGCTGGGTCAGAGGTCAAATCTGGTCTCTATATTCAAGCTGGTATTTCAGGCTAGCATCATCTGATTGAATGGAGTCATACATCATTATAAAGCTTAGATTCTCTTCTTTCCTACAAGTGTTGGCTTTCCATCCTATCACAAACCTGCTGTTATTAAACAGACATTTAGGGGTTCCGGTAATGGCGGTTTGCTGAGAGGACGTGCCCGCATCGGCTCCGCTATCCTTCAGTAAAACTCCGGACAATACTCAGTAAATGAGACACTGAATGACGTCTTAGGACAGCTGCAATGCCTCACACTAAAAGAAATTCAAAAACCGCCAGTAAGCCACCGGTTCAGTCGAAGTTATCCAACTTCACTTCTAAGCTGAGCCCCGAAGCTAGCCAAGACGGTAACGAGGCTAATACAAGCATATGCGAGGCAATGGAGGGGGAAAATAACGAGCCAACTGAGAAGAGAATGATGGCAGAAGTAGGCTCAGATGCAATACTCGCTGCAATTGCAAACTTGAAATCTGACTTTTCCTCAAAACTAGATGGCATTTTGTCAGCAATAGAGAATGTGAAGAAAGATGTTAATGAGTGTACTGAACGGGTCGGTGAGGCGGAAATCCAAATATCTGCAGCAGAAGACAGCATCACTAGTCTGCAAGCCAGCGTTCAGGCTCTTGAAAAAAAAAAAGTGTCTTGAGGAAGAAGTGCTGGATCTGGAGGCCAGATCGCGAAGATCTAACTTGAGACTGGTTAATCTACCCGAGGGCACGGAGGGAGAGGACGCGTGCGCCCTCTTGGAAAACTGGCTCTCGGAGGCTCTGAACTTGGCACCGTTGCGCACTGCTCTGGTGGTGGAGAGAGCGCATCGGGTCGGCCTGAAGAGTACATCAAATACTGCTGCACCAAGGACTCTTATCATGAAGTATCATGAAATTACAAGGATAAAATGGCCGTGATAAAAGCTGCCAGGGCAAAGAAACAGATACTATTCAAGAACCACCAGGTGAGACTGTACGAAGACCTCGCAACCTGCGTACACAAAAAACAGAAAGAGTTTGATGCTGTGAGACAGCAGCTCCAAGCCATGGGGATCCGATACGGCAGGGGTATTCAATTAAAATTCAAAGAGGTCCAGTTACAAAAATGTCCTCCCAGCAAAGGTCCGAATCTTATATTGTCACTCAAAATAGTGCACCCTGCTGTAAATAAAAAACAATATACGTACTTTTCTATGTCATTTACTGTCAAATTTCAAGTGTTATATACTTTAAACATACTGATAAGTCTGAACTTGTATGGCACTTGAATGGAAAACATTACTGTAGTTGTCACTACATTTCAAGTAACTGAATTTCTTCTTCTTCTTCTTCTAGACCTTTGAGCTGCCCACCCCCTATTTTAACCATGTATTAACTAGTGCCATTAAACCCAGCAGGTCCTCACACATCTCTTTCTTCTCTTTGTGAAGAAATCTCACATTCACCAAAAGCTGGGCATTATCTGTTACATCTGTGGACTCATCAATGGCTAAGGATATGCATACTGCATTTTGAACAGCTGCATCAGGCTGCGCCAGTTTTTTTGTTTACCGTCAAGTAAAGTCTCTGCAGCCGCATTTAAGCACTCCTTCACCACTGTCCTATCGCTGAATGCTTTCTTGTGTTGCGCCAAAATCCACGCAATCTTAAGTGAACACTCATCTGCACGTTGCTGGCCTGTAAATGCATGTGTGAGGACACGGGTAGACCAGTCATACTGTGCTTTCAGTTCGATCATTTTACTTGCCCTCACTGCGGACTTCTGCTGGTATGTTTCATCAAACGATACGTGTTTGGTCTCATAGTGACGCTTAACGTTGCTACTTTTTATTAACGCCACAGTTTCACAGCATATGAGACACACAGGTTTAGAACTGGCTGCAGGCAGGACGAACATGTATTGGTCCGTCCATTCATCTTTAAACGTTCGGTTTTCACTGTCTACTTTTCTCAAACCATTTTCACGCCCCCCCCTCTATTCTCTGGTGCTGAAAGGTAAACAATCGATTTGATTGGCTTGGCTACTGATGACGTTTCTGTCGTATAAACTAAATTAGCTGCGTATGCACGAATGATTTATCTTTTTATTAGGCCTAATATTATAATTATAATATAATTTTCACGGGTCCGGGCAGAACCATCACTGGGTCCGTGCCCGGACCGCGGTCCGCCATTTGGTGATGCCTGCGATACGGCATGATTCCTCCCGTACGTCTGCTGGTGACACACAACGGACAGTCTCGCATCTTTAACCAGCCGGCTGAAGCAGAGAACTTTGTTAGGAATCTGAGAGCAGAAAGTGGACCTGGGTAAGACAACGTAGTCACCCTCACATTACAGTGTATGGATACGGTGGATAATTACTGAGCCTTAAGTTAAGTAATAAAAAAAAATTTAAAAAATTTAAAAAAAAGAGGAAGAAAAAGGAGGAGATAAATAATTTGCTTACAATGTTTGACATATGCTGGCCCAGAGGCTCACAGCTAATATTAATACTGTAGTCTAATTTTTTGAAAGTATATAATAACGAGTTTCCTGTGTAAATAGCGGGGTGGGGTAAGAGGAACCGTGTTCAGGTACAGTCGGTTGATCCTCACTTTTGTGTGGAACAACCTTTAGCTGTTAGATAGGTACCAATATATATATATAGGGGGGAGGGAGGTGGGTAACAAAGTTCAAAGTTTTAAGTTAAAGGGGGTATATCGTTCAGTGTTAATTATTATGGATTTAGTTTTTAACATCCATATGTTTTTTGTTTCTCTGTCTTTAAATTATCCGAATGTACTGAGAAGCCAATGCAATGTTATACGTTATGTCTGGTGGATTAAGAATTAAAATATCTTCCTGGAACTGCAGGGGACTACAAAAACTGAAAAAGGTAAAACAGGTAATGACTAGGGTGAAATCTATACACTCTGATATCATGCTACTTCAGGAAACCCACCTGTTATCTAGTCAAGAGGCGAAGATTAGGAGGAGGTGGCAGGGCAATATATATTCAGCACCCTTTACTTCCCAGGCAAGAGGGGTTATGATTTTGATTCATAAATTCATACCATTTCATGTGACAAGGATTATTAAAGATGGGGCTGGGAGGTACATTATTCTACAGGGCACACTTATTACGGAAAAAATAAACCTGATAAATATATACACTCCCTAACATTGATGATCCAAAGTTTTTTCATAATTTCTTTCTTACAGTTTCATCTCTGACTGGCAGCTGTATTATAGCAGGGGATTTTAACTGCACATTGAACCCAGAATTGGATAGAAGCTCAGGTATTGATAACTCTCATACTAAAAGTAGACAAACTATTCAACACTTTATGGAGGAACTTAATCTGACAGACATTTGGAGGGACATGAATCCTAAGGGTTTGAAATACTCCTGTTACTCAAATACACATAAATCATACTAGCGTATCGATTACTTTTTAGTTTCTGCTAATTTGAGACATAAAATAAAGGACTGTCATTATGATAGCATCTTAATATCTGACCATGCACCAAATTCATTAATATATGAAGATTTAAAACTAAGAAGAGACCCCCCTAGATGGAAATTTAAACAAAAATGGCTCCTATACTCAGAATTTATATCTTTCATAGATAACCAAATTTATATCTTTTTTGGAACCAATAAAGATGAAACACCACCCTCTTCAAGGTGGGAAGCCTTTAAGGCCTACATAAGAGATCAGATAATTAGTGTCAGGTCTGGACTTGAAAGAGGACTCAGATGCAGAGTAACAATTAGGCAGACTTTATTTAACTATTCCTACCTCAAGAGAGAGTGACAAATAAAAACAGCTATGAAAATTATGCTATGGGGAAAAATCTAATAAACAAAAACCACTCCAAATGGAGGGACAAAACTGCTAAAACAAAAAGGAATAAACCAACAGAAAATCACTCTACAAGGAGGCTACAAAAGTTGCTACAAACTTGACAAACAGAAAACTCTAGACTATGAAAACACAAACAGAAAATCACTCCAAAAGGGGGCTACAAAAACTGCTACAAGCTTGACAAACAGAAAACTCTAGACTATGAAAATACAAACAGAAAATCACTCCAAAGGAGGCTACAAAAACTGCTACAAACTTGACAAACAGAAAACTTTTGACTATGAAAATACAAACAAAAAATCACTCACTTGGAGGTAAAGAATAAGTACGATAAGGCAGAGACAAGGCAAGGCAAGAACTGTGATAACTTGGCTGGGGTGCACGACTGGAACGAGACACTCTGGCACAAGACAAAGGGAGACGCAGAATATAAGACACATTAAGGCAAATGGGGAACAGGTGGACACAATCAGGAATCAGGGAAGACACTCAGACAGGTGACACATGAGGAAGGGCAAGTGACCTGAAACGAGAGGAGAGTTAACCTTTCAAAATAAAACAGGAAATGACAAGACATGGAGACAGGACAAAAACCCCAACTTGACCTCACCGCGTGACAATTAGCTTTACGACTTAAATCGCGTCAAGCTCAACAGAGCAGATCGCACCAGACAGGAAGTCAGAAACAGTATCAAAGTAAAACACTTCCGCCCCCTTTCAAAATAAAACACAACACGCACGTCATCTAACTTCACATCAACATTATGTATCAGAGCGGTTGATATAACAGAGTGGCGACATCAAAAGCTATCGCCACTCTGTTAATATCAACCGCTCTGCACTGTATCAAGAGCAACGATCTTGCGTACGTTCCGTATTCTCGTGTGAATACAGCTGGCTCGCAAGGCAGCGCTGCGCTGCCGTAACACGTCCGGTGGGGATTGACGCGGGGCAGAGGACGGAGCAAAACCGCGACGCTGACGTTCCGCGACGCTGACGTTCCGTGACGCTGATGTTCCGCGGCGCTGACGTTCCGCGGCGCTGACGGCCCCGATGGAAATCCGGCGTAAGAGATTTACCTAAACAGTCCCTCCTCTGTGTGAACCAATGAAATTGGGAGGTTGAAAAAGGGGGCGGGGAATATGCTGACTACGAATCCTTAAGAGCCAGAATCAGGGACATTAAGGACGACAGAAAACAAAAAAAAAATCAAAAACCAAAAACAAATGCTTCTGAAAATGGCCGAATCCGTCATGACCGACAACGTTAAGAACTTGTTCCCGGACACATCCGAAGAAGAAATGGAGGGTCTTCGGCGTAAGACAACCAAGAGGCGATTCACATCCACATCGCTTATTAGCGAGACGCCTATAACGCTCTTTCAAGAATTACCGTGGATGGGGAAGGCGCCTCAGAGAAACATAGTTTATCTATGTCAAACCCAGATGCCACCGCCCAAGTCGCTGTGTGAGGAATGGTCTTTAGCACCCTACTGAATGTGCGGGCGCTGGGGCTACATGTTCAGGTATGAGACGGGAGAACTGTGTATGTATCAGCTGGATGAGGATGAAATGCTAGAATCATTTACAGCCGCAGCTACGCTGACTTCCAACGACTGGGGGTGTTGAAATATGTGATACTGCGTCAAGGACTCGGAAGCACCACGCAACCCCCGTGTTGGGAGGAAAAAGAAGCGGAGGGAGATGACCCTATACCGGCTAAACGCATCAAAGTGCAATCTTTCCCCACCCGATGTTGAGCTGGCACGGAAAAAGATGATTTTCAGCGCCGTCTGGCAGTCGAAAACCGCAGCATCCGGTTGATGGTTCCTCCGGGCCAGCCTGCGCACGTCAGGGAACAACAGCGCTGTGGAGGCCTTTGTCTTGGAGTGTTTTAATTCAGATTGCGGCGTATTCCGCACATTGTTGGCTCTGCCGTACACTGTCTGGGTGGAAAAGATGGAAGAAATAGCTGAAAAAATTAGCTCTCTCTTCAGCAGCTGTCGTAACTGGAGGGACGCTGTGGCGGTGAAAAAAACTCTGTTATTCTAGATCGCACCCTCGTCAACCCCCAACCCCGCCCCTTTTCCTATTAGTCGTACCTCTGCACGATATAAGGAGAGCGCAAAGAGACTTTCCGACATCCTTCCAACACTCCAGACAAGATGCGGTGCTGCTGACAAAAATGTTTATTAACCTACTGGGGGAGCGGGTCCCAGGGTGCGGAGGCCTCCTTGGTCTCCTTACCCACCTCCTTACCACGGACCGCCAAGGCCTTGGTGATTGAAATATGTAATCGTACTTTAAAAACTAGAATGTGGAGATATCTTACAGCCAACAACACCCGACGATACCTCAATGTCTTACAAGATCTGGTGAAAAGCTATAACCACAGCTATCACCAAAGTATAAAAATGACGCCTATGCAGGTGACCTCTGAGAACGCCTACCGAGTGTTTCAAAACCTGTACAGTACGTTTCCCTCTCGGCACAGGGAGACGGTACAGATGAAGTTCAAGAAGGGGGATTTCGTCAGAATATCCAAGCTGAGAGGTGTGTTTGATAAAAAATACGAGCAGAATTTTACGGACGAAGTGTTTACAGTCTCCAACAGCGTTCCTCGTCCCCCCCCCCCCCCCCCCCACACGCCCACAACACAGAGGACGGGTGGTA
>NW_019181284.1:13616-34232 GCF_002260705.1 Seriola dumerili
CACGCGTCCCCCGCCCCCCCCCCCCCCCCGTATACAGACTCCAAGATTATGACGGAGAAACTATACAGGGTTCATTTTACGAAGCAGAGCTGCAAAAAGTAAAAATGGCAGACTATACGGTGTGGAAGAAATTCTGAAGCGGCGTACCATCAGGGGTGAAAAACAGGTTTTTGTACGTTGGAAAAACTGGCCCGAGAAATTCAACAGCTGGGTCAAGGCCTCAGAGCTGAAGAATGTATAAAAGCCACGCACTTCTACGCAGGAGCCTTCATTCTTCGGCAACACCATGGATCAGCGTCTGAGCGAGGGGTTTTACGTCACCCTGCCCTCCAACGCCAGCCTCGAGGTATTTAAAAATAATACCGACTCCAGTTTCCACGTGGATTTAGCCCAACATATCGATTTAGAGGGCCCTTGGCAGGTGGCTTTGACCGAGATTTCATACCCTCACACCTGGTATAACGTTCCCATAGAATCCGGCTACTTTGAATGGAGCGAGAAACCCCAGGATACGCAGACGGAGATCCGTCGTCAAAAGATTAGAGGAGGCTATTACTTGAACGTGAATCAACTCACGAACGAGGTGAACGCCTTTCTTAAAAAAATAGGATCTGATATTTACCTCATCTATAGCGCCATTCAAAAAAGATTTGAGTGTCAGCCGGGAGGTCGGTATCATCTTTTCTCCCTCCCTGGCTTACATGATGGGGGTAAAACCCAGAGAATGGGTCACCTTTGAGGAGAGGATGTCACCCTATCCGGCGGATATAAAAGCAGGGTTTTATGATCTCTACTGTTATAGTGATGTGGTACGGCATCAGTTGGTAGGTGACGCTAATGCTCTTCTCCTGAGAATCGTGGATGTACAAGGAATTTACGGCGACGTCGTCACTAAGTATTTCAATCCCGCCTACTATCTGCCTGTGGCAAAGAATCACATTGAAAACATTCACGTAGAGATTAAATCGGATCAGAACGCACCCATCAATTTCACGTTCGGTAAAACCATCGTTAAATTACATTTTTGACCTGCTACCTCTCAGTGTCCTCTGTGAAAAAAAATAAAACATAGCTCAAATATGTCTGAGAGAGGATCCTCACTGCTTTGTGAATTATTATGAAAGTCAAGTAGGGGGCGCTCTACCCGGTTTTTACGGAGCACCAGTCATGTACGGTCGAGGCATAGGTTCTATATTCTCAAAATTGTTTCGTTTCGTATCCCTTCTGCTGAGAAAAGGTTTCGCCATTGCTAAACCTCACCTTAAATCGGCCGCTTCTAACATCGCCTCCGACGTGATAAGCCGTACGGTGGGCAAAGTGATCGATAGCCGCAAGAGGGATCCGGAGGAATTATGATCTTATCGCGCAGATCGAGGAGGAGACCACCGGGGGGAGCATGTGCTCACAACGTCTAAAAAACGCCGGGAAGGTCCAAAGAAGAAATCAGTCGGCAAACGCAAGCCTAAGGGGAGGAAGTCTGCTCGGAGCGCGGATATCTTTTAAAAAACAAACAAACAAAACAAACAACATGGCTCTTTTACATCAGAAATCACCCGAGTGTACCTTGGCTGAACTGGATTTATTTTCAGCCCCCGTGATGCAGTTGTCTGTCGGAAATAAGGTTTACACAGAAATTTTACCTCTGTCAGCCATCACAGACGGAGGCCCCATCGAGTTCTTTATCCCCGGAGATGGAGAAAAGTATCTGGACCTGAACTATACCTTGTTGCACCTTCGTGTAAAAATTACCGCCGTCGACGGTACCGACCTACTAAACGATGCGGCGGTGGGTCTCATCAAGTACCCTCTGAACACAATCTTCAGCCAATGCAACGTTACTCTGGGGGATCGATTGATTTCTCAGTCTAGCGCCACGCACCCCTACAGAGCCATGATCGAAACTCTGCTCAACTTTTCCGTGACACGCTGGGGAGTCAATTCACCACGGGTCTATTTTTTAAAGATACGACGGGAGCCTTACACTCCATCGTAACCAATAACGGTCCTAACAGAGGATTAAATAAGAGAGCCGCCTTTACCGCCAATTCCAGAAAAGTATACCTGTTGGGTCCTCTCCACGGGGACGTATTTTTCTGCGAGAGGCTCCTTTTGAATTCGGTAGTTATGAGCGTTAAACTGACCCGCGCCAGCGACGCTCATGGGAGCCCGCGACTCCGCTTTCCGTTTGAGAATATCAGGGGCCTCTCTGTTTGTCAAAAAAGTCACCGTTTCACCCGCCGTGCGCTTAGGTCACGCGGCGGCTTTATTGAGGGGCAACGCACTCTAACCCCTGTCGCGCGTCGACGTGAAAACCTACTCCGCAGAATTCCAGGATATGCACCTTCTTTCTGGAAGCTATACCCAAAAACGTGGGTATAGCCTTCACGGGGAGAAGAGACCTGTCACCCTTCAATTTTCTCCACAACGATGTGGAATAACTGGCCCTCTGTCAGGACGGCAGACAAGTGCTGGCTAAGGCTTTCCAGCCCCAGTTTAACAACGGGGTTTCGGTCAGAGAGTTTTACAGCATGTTTATCGCTACAGGGAGACATCTGAAAGATTTACCTCTGAGCATCAACCGCGAAGAATTTAACGCGGGGTACTCTTTGTTTGTGTTTAATCTCAACCCGGGGGAAGACAGCAACGCTCTGTCCCCCATTCGCAAAGGGAATTTAAGACTGAAGATGAGATTCAGAGTACCGCTACCGCATACCACTACTCTGATCATCTATGCTTGTTACAACTCCATTCTGGAGATTAACTCTAAAAGACAGGTGCTGGTGGATTATTATTAAGGCGGAATAATTTAAATGGATAACCATCAACTGGAAAATCTCCTGCATCGTTTGCTAGGAAATGTATTTTGCGGCGTGTGGGCTTCCGACCAGCTGCCTTTGCTGAGTCCTTCGTCCAGAGCCCCGGCATACTCTATCATCAACACCCACCCCACGCATATGCCCGGAGAGCATTGGTTATCGCTGACTCTGGAAGAGGCCGGCGTAGCCACTTTTTTCGACTCTTACGGATTTTCTCCAGACTTTGATCATTATCCCTCGAGCATTTTACAGTTTTTGTAAAACCGCTCTAAAAAGATTTTGTCCCACGATCGTCAGTTTCAACAACCCCTCTCCACCGCCTGCGGTCAGCACTGCGTTTATTATCTCTGCCATAGGGCCTGCGGATTATCTTTTGAACAAGTATTGTCTCTGTAACATGACGATGCGATAAAAATAACCTCGAGGTCACCAACTTTGTGAAAAAATATCAACATTGTATTAGAAACCGTAGCTCAGAATATTTTAACCACACTACTTGTTCTTCAGTGAAATGTGCTACAATTTGTGACACCCGTGTTTTTTTTTTTTTTAAATTCCTACGTAGTATTGTAAAAGAATGTTTTTTTCTTATTTCTACTCCATAAAAAATGTATCGTAGACTCAGAAATGTAAAGAATAAAGACTTTATTGAGAAAAGACAAAAAAAATATCACTCGTCTCTGACTAATGTTTATCAGGAAAAGTTGATCCACCGCGGTGACATTTTTTTTTTTATGTCGTTTAGTCTATAGTTGGAGATCTTCTTCTTCTTCTTCCTCTTCTTCTTCTTTTTCTTTTCCCTGAGGGGTAATCCAACGTGGGATAGGAGGATTTTTTTCTTTTTACGACGTCCCCGCTCCATGCCCCGAGCGGCTGAAGATTTTTCTTCTTCTTCTTTTTCTTCTTCTTGTTCTTCAAAACCGACGTGAGTTCTTAGCCAGTGGTATTGTTCGCGAGCTTGAGGGTTACCCACGGAGGATAAGGGGATGTTGAGCTCCCTCAGAGTACTCAAGAAACTCATCCATCCTTTGGGGGGTGGGGTTTGTTTTTTTTTTATAAGAGAGTGAAAGGTTTTTAAATAAATCATCATATGAGACCCTTTCACAACCTCCCCCTTATAAACCAGCTCCCCCTTTGAAGTCCAGCCACCGTCGCTTTTGGATAATTTCTTCATGATGTACTCGACGTTTTTGCGATTGCGCTGGGGGAGGCTTTTGACGACGTCATAGCCCGCTTCATCCAAGTCCTCCTGGTCAGGTTGGGAAATCCCCCAGACCTCGTGCTGCTCAGGCTCAGCCTGAGCCGCTGTTGCGTCGTCGCTCGGCCGGCCACGATGCAGAGTCAAAGTAACTCAAGGCTCGTCGTTCTGACCTTGTTTGATCAGAGTGAAATATCTCTGCAGCAGAGCGTTGTATTTCTTAACTTTTTCGTCCGAACTCAATCCCGGTTCATTTAATATAGCCCTCATTTTCACATCCAAAACGTATTCGGCCGTTTGTCTGATGGACGATTCCGGTCGAGTCAAACGGTTCAACTGCTGTGGTGAGACGAGAAACATTTTTTGGGTCGTCCTCAGAGACATTTTATCATCTACTAGCGAGTCCTCCTAGAAGGTTACCGATGATGGACATGACGGCCGAAAGAAAGCCGCTCGACTGTTTCTTTAGAACCAGCTGTTTGCGTTTTACACCGGTCTTTTTATCCGCCAGCAGTCTGATAATTTTCTTCTGCCTTTTTTAGTTTTTTTGTATTGAGAAGGAGATAGAAGAATGTTCCCTTTCAAGAGATTTAAGGCAATCTCGCACAGAGCTTTGATAAAATCAGGGGAGCAGTGGGTGAGAATGTCTCGTCGTTTCTGAGGTACAGAGCATGTACTAAGGGAGCGTTCCTTTTTATACGGACCGACATTTTTTTTTATTTTTTTTTTTGTTACGCAGACTTTGTTTTGGGAACGTAGACAGTCGGCCACTGGTGAGGAAGTATACCCATCCTCAGTCTGTACTGTTCTGGGCAGGAGGGTGTGAGGTCGACGATTAAATAACCATGCGGATCTCTGGTGGCATCTTCGAAGCTTTCCAGGAAAAAGGCTTTTTGTGAGCCAAAAGATTTGATGAGCCAGTACATTTACCTGTAACTTGTCCCGAGGGTTTTTAAACATCACCAGATAATTGCTGTTCAGACTAATGGTATGACTGTGTTTGCCTCGGTGAAATACATTCTGCGTCAACATCATAACGCTCATTTTTCTATGATGTCTGTACTGGGTGAAAATTCTGACCACTTCGGGGTGGTCGGAGGCTTGAAAAATAACGTCGTCCAAAATGATCAGATGATTCTGGTCGGGAGGAAATAGGTTGAAGTCTTCAAAAGAATCAGGTAGCCCTTCGACAAATTTAATATTTTTATTTATCTTTTGCAGTTCAGCATACATAGGTTGAAAAGAAGTATAAATCCACACAATGTTTTCCGGTACAGCATCCATGACATGATTGAAGTTTTCCAGTACACTTTTTACAAAATAAGTTTTCCAGCAACCGCTGGGTCCCACAACCAAACATGAAAAAGGCACAGTGAGTCTAGGATCAAAATCAATCTCCTCCGTAACAGTTAGGTGTGACATTTTTTTCCCCGCCCCTCTCCTTTCCTTTCCTTTCCTACTCGTTCAAATTCTAATAGCCGAACGGCAAAGTTGTCCCGTCGCTAAAGAGACGTCTTTTGTCATACACCACGCTAAACTTTTTCAGAAATGTCGAGTCCTTCAGCGAGAAGCTCTTTTTATCTCTTCTGATGTTGCGCTGAGGAGTCTCGATCACGCCCTCTTGCGAGTCTTTCAAGTAACCCTCCACCAGCCCCTTGATACCGTCAAAGTTGACCCGCTCGCAGATTTCCCGGGTCTGCGTGATACTCTTGACATGCAGCACTACTTTCTTACCGTTTCTGGTTTGGTACCCATAACTCTTGGGACCGGCGACCACAAATTCTTGGATGCTATCACCCCCCAGCTCGTCCGTCAAATCCCCCAGATAATTACCCAATTCCAAGGGGGACTCTCCGTCTTTCACCACGTAGATCAAGCTATCAGTGTCCGTATAGAAAACGTTCTCTCCCAACCGTTCCATGTAACCGTACAGCTTGAGGCAGGCGTAGGCGGTAGTGAACGTGGCGATGAAAACGTTATTGGCTCTGCCGGGGGGCACGACGCAATGCTCGTTGTAGTTCCACTGAATCATAGCGGTTTTGTCATTGAGAAAGGTAAAGTAGTTAACCTTATACTGTCCCGAAAACAGAAAGTGGAAAAACTCTTCAGAATCACAGACGATGCTGGTTTGCGGCAAATTAGTTTTCTGCGCAAACTTACCCCAGAAGCTGTTGAGGCACAGTTTAGACACTTGTCTCCTGGCCGGGTTCACCTCAATTTTGTCGGCATCTAGCTGAATGCCCTGATTGACCCGTCCTTGATGTACTTTCCCTGCTCTCCTGATCGGAGGCCTCGGGCAGGTTGCCTGAAGCTTCCTGCTTACCTTTCAGAAAGGTGTGCATGTACTTGACAAAAATGGAGTCACTACGTCCATCAAAGTGCCACACTTCGGTGATCTTGGCGACTCTGTATCCCAGCTCGAGAGCCTTGTTAAATTCTATGGTCACCCTGACCCCCGTCAATGCTCTGGCCTCCTCGTCGTGTCTGCAAGGACCCCGCTGATTGTTGATTTCAGCGCAGGTATGGCAGAGGGTGAATACCAATTTACCCCGAGAGGTTCTATACGGTAGAACGGGTAAAAAGAGCCCGCGCGGGGGATAGACGACGGCCCTGATGAACCCAAAGTAGTTTTGAGGTTCGTCAAAGTCTTTGTGGATGATGGTAGGGTGACCTAGCGGGTAAGAAAAGCTACAGTTGATGTACGGATACAGAGAAGTGACGTCTACGTACCGTACGGTTTCATTAGACCCCGCCGTGTACCTCAGTCTCACGGCGCTCGTCCTGCCTCCGTAAAGAGCATCATGAGGGGAGAGAGGTTCGGGGCCTCAAAGTCCTTGAGAAACTTTTTCACCTCGGGGTGGGATTTTTTCATCTCCGTCCACTCGTGTTCTCCCATGATGACTATGCGGACGCCGTAAACACACTTTAGCTTCTGTAATCTCTCCACGGTGGCCGTGTGAAGCTCCTCGAAGGGGTTCCCCGTCAGAGGACAAGTTTCGTGAGGTTGAAAACACGTCGGGCAACCGTGGTAAAAGCACCCCAGAAACTACCAGACGTACTGTTCACCGTTGATTTCGGCATAGCCGTCTGCAGAGTAAGGGCCAATCCGTTTTTCTCCCCTGTTTAAGGCATGCTGGATAAAGATGTTTCGGCTGTGCGCTACCCATTCTAACCACTGGATGGAGGCATTGGAGTATGACTTACACTGTCTTCTGTAGTCATCGGGCGAGGGTATGGCTAGGGTTTTAGGAGGCAGGAAATTGGTGAGAGAGACCTTCATGCAGGCCGAAGCGATGGTTATACAGCTGAAAGGGACCACGCCTGTGTCATTGAGAAACTGGTTCCTGAACCGGACGCAGCCTTCGGCAAGAATATCGACGTCCTTTTTACAATAGTACCGAGCTTCCCTCTCAAAGTTAAAGACGCCGCGACAGGCCTTGCTGTACCAGCTGCGGAACTCTTCCCGTCGCTGCGCCGTCATACTTTCTACGCCATAATCACTCTCAGGCGGGTAGGGTCCGATGTACTTTAAGCACTCCTGGGAGCTGAACCCGTGAGGGAAGTAGCCCTTGGTTTGATCGCTGAAACCTAGAGCTTTGCGCATGGCGCTGAGAGGCATGGTGAGGAAACACAGAGAGTCGATAAATTTTAAGTCATAATCGGTATCTGTGAAGCAGAGGATTTTACTTCCTTGAATGATGAGAGAGGGTTCTAAGCCCAGCTCTAGCATGCTGCTAAGAACCAAGTAACTGTTGAAACCTTTGGCGTTGTGGGCTATGAACTTAGTTCCCCGGTAAAATGATCTTCTGAAATGCAAGTCTCTGGCGCACCGTAGACCGCCTGCTTAATGCAGGCTGGGTCGTTGCAGACGGAGCAGAAACCTTTGCAATGATGCGAGTGGGGATTTCCATAGCCTCTGTAACAATAATCATAGAGGTACTTGATCCCTATAAAGGCTTTAAGATTTTATATTCCGTAGTAATGGTTTTGGAATGAAAATAGAAACGGGGTTTGACCGATCAGAAAAGTCAGTTTCGAATCGAGAGAGGGGGCGGTTGTCGGGGGTTCTGTAAAACACTACAATTTTACGTTTAACAATATTTTCTAATCTACCTACATCGCTAAAGGTTACGGGTGTCTGATCACTCAGACCCGCGAGATGTTGCAACTCTCTTCCTTGTTCTTCAGCCTCTCTGTCCGTGAGTTGAGGGTCGATGAGATGAGCTAAGTTGATGACGAAGCAGAGATGATCGTTCCTATTGTCTACGATGTACAGATGTTGCTTTTTTTTATTTATTATTTCACAGTCTAAAGTTTTGGCCGCTTTTCGTTTCTTACCCCCTCTGGGGTTTCGTACCACCTGAACGATTAATTCAAGGCTAGCGTCTGAGGCTATTTCTGCGTTAGATTGCACTAAGCGTTCTAGTAAACCTTCAAAAGCCGGCAGGATAGCTTCACTGGCTTCGCCGACGATCACGTTAACGTGATCTTGCACATTTTCACCTTTTATTATTAACTGTATCACATCATTACGTTTAGCCTTTAATTTCACTTCGTCGGCCAGATCCTTGAGGATCTGGACGACATCTTGGTAAAACTGAGCAGATCAGGCACGTTTTTCAGAGGTGGTACGTTGAAAACTTGTCTCATTTCTAGATTGTTGAAACAGTCGCGGGATAGCGTACTGTACGGCTCCTGCCCCGTATTTCCCCCGCTCTGTTGAGCTACTTTACAACTTCTCACACAAAGCGATGAAAGTGGACAAAAGACCCTGACCCAACTGTAAAATGACTCTGCGATTGCTCGCACACAGACACTGAGGATCGACGGAGCGGGTTCTTGAGCTTCTCCAACGTGGGCGGGGAGGTCCTCTTCGCCCTCTTCTGGGGCGACGAATCAAATTTCTCCTCGGTATCACCTCTGTGATGAAAGAGGGTGAGAGGAAATGTTTTAATCCCGCGTGTCATGTACTATTCATTCATGTACTATCTCATTTTATATCATACGCCATAATTAAAATGTACTAAACCTACCTCTGATCAGTCTCCTTGTCGCGGCCGCTTGTCCGTCCGATGGGCTGGGTAGATGCGACTGTGTGGCGGGAATCTCAGGAGTCTCAGGAGGTCTAGTTGGCGACTGAACCCCTGTACATAGGCACAATAAACATAATTAATAAAACAATATTTGCTCTGCACCCCATGCAGTTAAATGAAGGTGTCATTACATCACCACACCGCTGGTGGCGCTGGCTTCCAAATACACTACCGGAAAAGCGTCACAGACACACCCCCGACATTCCGGAAGTCCTTAGGAAGACTGGTCTTCATTTTAAATGTGTAAGCGGTAAAAGCGGGATGTCCGCAGGAATTGTTAAAATACTCTACTCTGAAGAAACGTTTAAAAAAGTTTTCATGGACTTACCCGTTACATCCGGACTGTCGGCAGAATCCCTCGTCGGACCCTCCGGTTGGATATTTTTGGTGGATGAATCCAGCAGAGCGGGTTTACTGCGTTTTGGAAGCCGCAAACGGTTAACCCTTGGACTGATACTCTCGGGACAGATTGCCAGTGAACTCACTCCTTCTTCAACACCTCCCAACTCCCCGTGGAAAACGGCCGGATTTCCAGCCTGGTTAAGCCGATCGGCGGCGTCTATTAAATCTGTTGGTAGTTGGAGAATGAATGATACCGTTTCCGATATTGACGTTGATAAATAGAAGAAAAATAAACAAATGGTAACATTACCGTTGTCTGATTGCGTAAGGTACAGACCCTCCAGCTCATCGGGGTAACTTTAAAAAAAAAAATAAATAAATAAAATAAATCACAGTTGTAGAACGCAGACCTTTTTTAAATGAAATAAATAATGATTCCGGGAGAGAATATATATTACTTACCGATATATGTGCTGTCTCTGCTTTGAAGAGGAAGATGGTGAACCTCTGTGGAAACTTTATTTTCTAAAATAAATAAATGCTATATTTAAACGTTTTTTATTTCTTCATACGAAAAACGGGGATGATAAAAATAAGTTTTCTCATACCATCGCTCATCTTGTCAGCGTTGTCTGTTTTCAGTGAACCCTGAGTCTGATGCACTCGGGACAACATGCATTTTATACCCGGGTAAATTGTTAAACTTTATTTTTAATAATAATGGGTTTTATGCTTTATGAAAAATGTTTCATGGTTTGTTGCTTGTGAATACGTATGCTGTTCCTTTGAAATAATATGCTTTAAGAACGTACGTTTCTCACGCTTAGTCATCAGGACTTGTTGCTTGTGAACATGTATGACCCTTTCCAAAGAAACCGCTGTCTCAGAGTTCATATGTTTCAAGAACTTTTTCACTTCATTTCTCACACATAGTCATCAATACTTGACTGAATACCATGTGTCTGTGTGTGTGTGCGTGCGTGCGTGCGTGCGTGTGTGTGACAAAGAGACGGAGGGGGTGAACTCTTATGGTAATATGCTTTACGTTTCTCACACGTAGTCGGGACTTGTTGCTTGTGAATATGGATGCACGATGACATAGTCTTTTAATGCAATTCACCCATTTAAAGTTTCATAAAGGTATTGCCCCCCTCCTCACACATCAGTACGCAACATACACTCCTCCCCCCTTGGGAAAGTCCATTACGTCAGCTTTAAGTTCCCGTGTCCCCGTTACCCCCCCCCCCCTTGACCTTGGTGACCTTTAAGTGATCCATCATCTTGACGTAAAGTGGCCTCTATATTCTCTGAGGTCAAATCTGGTCTCTATATTTGAGCTGGTATTTCAAGCTAGCATTATCTGATTGAATGGAGTCATAGCTCAATTTAAACCTTAGATTCTCTTCTTTCCAACAAGTATTGGCTTCCCATCCTATCACAAACCTCCTGTTATTAACCAGACATTTAATGTGGTCAATTTTAGGCAGCTTTCAGAGCTGGGTCAGAGGTCAAATCTGGTCTCTATATTTAAGCTGGTATTTCAGGCTAACATCATCTGATACGCTGGAGTCATAGCTCAATTTAAAGCTCATATTCAGACCAACACAAAGAGATCAACAATCTTAATGTGAAACCCTCTGGTACTAGCAGCACCTTGTTGAATTCTGGTTACATTCAGCTGTTTTGAAAAGGCCAGCAGGAAACCTGTATTTATGTTTTTACATATCCTCCTGTATTTCTGCTAAACCTGCTTCAAATAAAACATGTTGTTCACCAGTTTAAAGCTTAGATTCTCTTCTTTCCAACAAGTATTGGCTTTCCATCCTATCAAAAACCTCCTGTTATTAACCAGACATTTAATGTGGTCAATTTTAGGCAGCTTTCAGAGTTGGGTCAGAGGTCAAATCTGGTCTCTATATTTAAGCTGGTATTTCAGGCTAGCATTATCTGATTGAATGGAGTCATAGCTCAATTTGTAGTTTAGATTCTCTTCTTTCCAACAAGTGTTGGCTTTCCATCCTATCACAAACCTCCTGTTATTAACCACACATTTAATGTGGTCAATTTTAGGCAGTTTTCAGAGCTGGGTCAGAGGTCAAATCTGGTCTCTATATTTAAGCTGGTATTTCAGGCTAGCATCATTTGATTTACTGGAGGGTTAGGGTTAGTAAGAGTAAGGGTTCAGTATACCCCTGCAGCTCTAAAAAGCTTAGATTATTATTATTTATAATATTACATATTACTTACTTTTGCTAATTACTATATATAATGTTACAATTCAAGTGGCTGAACACCCTGACAGAAGCCAGAAGCTCATGGACTTCCCTCTTTTGACTCTCTTATTTGGAGAGAATCAACATTTATGCTCAAAAATCTCAGTTTAAGTGAATCACCTGTGAATTCTACCTTTGATAAATTAAGTTTTAAGAGTAATCAAAATAAAAAGGAAACAATTTAACTTACTTCTTCTTCTTACTCTTCTTCACTCTTACTGAAACATAAAAACAGATATTCAAGAATAACTTTTAAAAACCATATTTCATGGACTTTCTCTAATGAAACATTGTGTACTGAACAATTCGTATTACTAACACTGAAAAAGATACTGTGGAGAATAAAACATGCAAAGATCCTTTCACAAATGTTACTAAGTTAAGTCCACCAGAAGAAATAACCTGTTTTAACTTGAATTGACAGCCTCCCTTATTTGGAGAGAGTCAACATTTATGCTGAAAAATCTCAGCTTAAGTCACATATGTCAAACTCAAGGCCCGCGGGCCAAGTCCGGCCCGCGATGTAATTATCTTTGGCCCGCATGATAATATCTAATCACTATTAGAGCTGGCCCGCATGCGCTGCTAATACATTACAAATCCCACAATGCACTGCCAGCGTGTTCGCACATCATTCGAGAGCCCGCGAGCGCGAGTCCTTGCCCACTCATTCATCAGCATCCCTATGGAGCACCTGTGGTCAACTGTCAGCTACTACTCTACCCAAAAATGGCTAAACGAAAGGTGCACTTTGAAAACAGGGGTTTCCAAGGCAATTGGGAGGCAGAGTATATGTTCACAGATATAAAAGGCAAAGCTGTTTGTCTTGTGTGCGGAGACGGCGTGGCTGTAATGAAAGAAAATAATGTAAGAAGACACTATGAAACAAAACACCAAGACAGGTACAAACACGTGGACGTGAAACAAAGGCAGCAGAAGGTAGAAGAGATGAAAAGAAGTCTGATGTCACAGCAGGGTATGTTCACAAAAGCCAAATCACAAAGTGAGGCTGCTGTAAAGGCTAGTTTTATTGTGGCAGCAGAGGTCGCAAAATCAGCCCGGCCCTTTACCGAGGGAGAATTTTTCAAAAACTGCATGATGAAAGTGTGCGACGTCTTGTGCCCAGATAAAAGGCAAGTGTTTTCAAATGTGAGCCTGAGCAGAAACACGGTTGTTGACCGTGTAAATCAGCTTTCCACCGATCTACAGCAACAGCTGGTGGGAAAGGGAAAAGAGTTCATCGCATACTCCCTAGCTGTGGATGAGAGCAGCGACACTTCAGATATTGCCCAGCTGTCAATTTTTATCCGCGGAGTGGACTCAAGTCTGTGTGTAACAGAAGAACTTTTGGGATTAATATCAATGCATGGCACAACTACGGGGAAAGATCTGTTTGAAGAGGTATCCAGGTGTGTTAGTGAAATGGGGCTGCCTTGGGATAAACTTGTGGGATTGACGACAGATGGAGCGCCCGCGATGTGCGGTCAAAAGAGTGGATTGGTGGGGAGGGTCCAGGAGAAGATGCGGGAGGAAAACGGGCAGGTGAGCTGACAGCGTATCATTGCATCATACACCAGGAGTCGTCTTACTGATGAACACCTTCACTCAATCCTGAGGATTTCCTCAGCTCAAAGCCTGACGCCTAACATTGATGAACTTGCATCCAAGATAAGACACCTAGTATCTGGCTCAGACAAGTGAGCATCCACCAGAGCAGTAAACTGAGCTTTAATGCATGTTTCTTTTTTTATTGCTGCTATAGGACATTTTGATTTTTCTTACAAGGAAATTATTTTTTGGCTGTTGTTGGCCTGTAGAAAAATGTTGTCAGTTAAAAATTAATCCAGAAAAGCTGCAGAAAGAGCTTTAGAAAATAAATGCAAATGATTTTTCTTGTATTTAATGTTTAATGTTGTTGTTGTTTTTAGGTACAAACTGTCTTATAAGCTTTGTCAGTTCCAGGTTCAAGTACTGACTACTGTGCATCACAGAGTGGCAAACTGAGCTTTAATGCATGTTTCATTTTTGCACTTTTTTTCTTGCTGCGACAGACACAGACAGGGCGTCTGGTTTGACGTTGCGAGACCCCGGCTTGTAAGAGAGGGAAAAAGAAAAACAGTTAAAAAAAAGAGCCCACCTGGCCTGGCGAGAATTAAGTCTCTTGGCCTTTCTGATATATTCAAGGTTTTTGTGATCAGTCCAGACTATAAATGGATGGTTAGCCCCCTCAAGCCAATGTCTCCACTCCTCCAGAGCGACCTTGACCGCCAGCAGTTCCCGGCTGCCGACATCATAGTTCCGCTCAGCTTTGGACAGCCGTCGTGACAAGAAGGCACAGGGATGCATCTTACCATCCTGCTCCGACCGTTGAGAGAGAACTGCCCCGATCCCTTCGTTGGAGGCGTCTACTTCGACCACAAACTGTCGCTGGGTGTCTGGCATGGTGAGGATGGGAGCCGAGGTAAAGCGACGCTTGAGGGTCTGGAAGGCTGTCTCCGCCTCTGGAGACCAGTGGAAACGCACCTGAGAGGAAGTAAGAGCATGGAGAGGGGCAGCTATTGCGCTAAAGCCCTTGATAAACCGCCTGTAAAAGTTAGCAAAACCGAGAAACTGCTGAACCTTCTTGCGGCTATCAGGTGTGGGCCACTCGACTACAGCGCTAATTTTAGCCGGGTCCATCTGCACTCTTCCAGGGGCTACAATGAAGCCCAGGAAGGAGACGGTGTCGGCATGGAACTCACTCTTTTCCGCTTTGACGTAGAGATTATTTTCCAACAATCTTTTAAGTACTCTGGTTACATGGTCTTGGTGTGAGTCAAGGTCAGGGGAGTAAATGAGAATGTCATCAATGTAAACATAAACAAAATGGTCGAGAAAATCCCTGAGTACCTCATTAATCATAGCTTGGAACACAGCAGGCGCATTGGTTAACCCGAACGGCATGACCAGGTACTCGTAATGACCATTTGGTGTGTTAAAACCTGTTTTCCACTCGTCACCCTCTCTTATTCAGACCAAATGGTAAGCATTGCGAAGGTCTAGCTTTGTGAACACTTTGGCCTGCTGGAGCTGGTCAAACACAGAAGACATGAGAGGAAGTGGGTAACGGTTTTTAATTGTAATGTCATTAAGAGGACTGTAGTCTATTCAAGGTCTAAGGGAACCATCCTTCTTGCCCACAAAGAAGAAGCCGGTCCCTGCTGGAGATGATGAAGGGCGGATCAACCCTGCCTTCAGTGAGGTCGATGTACTCCTGCATGGCCACCCTCTCTGGCCCAGAGACCGAGTACAGACGGCCCTTGGGTATGGTGGAGCCTGGAATCAGTTCAATTGCACAGTCATATGGCCGATGTGGAGGGAGTGACATGGCCTTGTTTTTACTAAATACCTCCTGAAGGCGGTGGTAGCAGGAAGGCACGGAGCTCAGGTCTGGGTACTCGGAGTCTGTGGCGGGATTAGCAGAGGCAAGGTTAGCCACAGTAACATCTTCCCCCTGAGTCGAGATGTCAAAGCAGTCTCGAACACAGTCCTCCCCCCACCCCATAATTTCCCCAGTTCTCCAGTTTACATGAGGGTTGTGGTGAAACAGCCATGGCAGTCCCAGAATCAGTGTATGAGAAGGTGACTTGAATAAATAAAAACGTATGTGTTCTCTATGTTGGTTTATGTGCAATTTGAGGGGTTCAGAGATGTGTGTGATGGTGAACAGTTCTTTACCGTTGAGAGCTTTGGCCTTGATTGGCTTAACTAAGAGTTCGGATTTGAGGCCCAGTTCCTCAGCTAAACCCCAGTCCATCAAACTCTCATCAGCCCCTGCATCAAGATCTGTGGCGGTGTGGTGCATTACCTTGACTGTGGTGAGGGTACGTAAAACAGAGCTTGAAGCAGTGAACTGACTCACCACTGTGGATCTCTTGGCTGAGCAGACGGCGACAAGATGACCTAATTCACCGCAATAAAAGCACCGGCCCTCCTGCTGTCGTCTCCGTCGCTCCTCAGGAGTCAGCCGAGCCCTTCCCAGCTGCATGGGCTCCTCCTCTCCCTCCGCGGGGAAATGACGACGCTGCTCCAGCGGTGGACAGCGGGGAGCTGGCCAGTCCGGTGCTTGGGTGCGCGTGGGTCTCTCTGAAGATCGGCCGCCACGTTGCTGTCTGAGTTGGCGGACCCTATTGTCCGTCCGGATGGCAAGCGCGATGAGGGAGTCTAAATCTGGGGGTAGATCCAAAGGCACGAGAAGATCTTGAATGGAGGCTGCCAGCCCCTTCAGGAACACATCATACAGGGCGGTAGAGTTCCACCCACTCTCCGCAGCCAAGGTGCGGAAGTGGATGGCGTAGTCACAAACAGAGTCGCTGCCTTGCTTTAGTCTGCTCAGTTCCTGCGCCCTTTCCCGGTCAGTCGTAACTGGGTCAAAAGTCTTTTGCAAAGCTGCTTGAAAGTCTGTGAAGGAGCTGCAAAGTGGAGAGTCCCGAGCCCACTCTGCTGAGGCCCAAGCCTTGGCTCGTCCGGTCAGATGGGACATCATGAAGGCTATCCTGGACCGGTCAGTGGGGAAAGCCTGGGGAGATAGCTCATAATGCAGTGAACAGTCAATGATAAAAGTCTTACATAGTCCCGGTTCCCCAGAGAATTTCTCTGGTTGGGCTAACCTACTGCCAGCCCCGATGCTGGGCACAGCCGGGGCGGAAGCAGCAACAGCTGCCGGAGACTCGGAGGCTGTGGTGGTCTGAGCAGGACGATCCTGCAGGCCCTGAATTTGAGCCGTAAGGAGACTCAACTGGTGAGCCAAAGCCGTCTGAAACTCCTCCTGACGGGAGAGATGGGCCTCTTGGGCACGCAGGTACTCTGCCAGCTGTTGATCCTCTGCTGAGTCCATACTGGCCAGAATGTACTGTCAGGCCTGGGCTAGAATGAGGACTCAGATGCAGAGTGACAATAAGGCAGCCTTTATTTAAATACTGCTACCTTGAGAGGGAGTGACAAATAAAACCAGCTATGAAAAATTATGCTATCAGGGAAAGAATCTAATAAAAAAAACCCACTCCAAATGGAGGGACAAAACTGCTGAAACAAAAAGGAATAAACCAACAGAAAATCACTCCACAAGGAGGCTACAAAAACTGCTACAAACTTGACAAACCAAAAGCTCTATACTTGTCATGGTTTGTCCTCCATACATACCTGCCTTCAGTTGTTTTCCACTCACCACTCCCTTGCTCACCCCATCTGCCAGCCACACCCACCTCGTCAGTCACTTCATTCACCTGTTCACTCAGCTGCAGCTCTTCAGCAATCAAGCCTGGTTAAAAGCTCCACTCTCCTCCACACTCACTGCCAGATTGTTCTTTGTTCCCATGAAAGACTTTCCAGCGTTTACTCTTCATCTGATCTCCCGGTTCCGACCCTGCCTGCTCCCGACCTACCCGCCTCGTCTCTGCCCTGGTAATTACTTCAGCCCTTCTGTTTTTGACCACGATTCTGCCTTGCCTCTTCCTGGTCTTCGTCTGCCTGTTCTCGGGGCTGCTCTGAGTCCTCCACCTCCACTGCTGCAGCGTGTGAGTTCTCCTCGTTTCCCCATTGATCATCGCTGGGACAGAGTCCTCGTCTCGACCATCGTGAGTGTTCCTGTGTTACTCACCTGCTGGTTTTTCGGTCCTCTGCCTGGTTCCGACCTACCCTCTGCCAGGTACGGCTGCCTCATCCACAGCTTCATTCTGGGCCCTCGGATTTTCCCCAAGCCCCTCAAAGACTGCCATTCCCCTTTTGTATTGAACTGTGTTTATTTACCTGCATCTACTAACAATAAAAGTCATTACCAATCATCGGTTCTAGTCGGTGCTGCTTTTGGGTCCAAACCTCACCCATTACAATACTATGAGAATACTAACAAAAATCACTCACTTGGAGGTTACAAAAACTACTATAAACTTGACAAACAGAAAACTCTATTCTATGAAAATACAAACAAAAAATCACTCACAGGGAGGTTACAAAAACTACTATAAACTTGACAAACAGAAAACTCTATTCTATGAATTTACAAACAAAAAATCACTCACATGGAGGTAAAGACTAAGTATAATAAGGCAAAGACAAGGCAAGGCATCGACTGTGATAGTAGGCTGGGGTGCACGACAGGAACGAGACACTCTGGCACAAGACAAAGGGAGCCGCAGACTATAAGACACATGAGGGAAATGGGAAACAGGTGGACACAATCAGGAATCAGGGAAGACAGTGACCTGAAACGAGAAGAGAGTTACTTTTCAAAATAAAACAGGAAATGACAAGACATGGAGACAGGACAAAACCCCAACTTAACCTCACCGCGTGACAATTCCATTATCTGCTGCAGAAAAAATGGAAAGATTAGTTAGCTTTTACATTAGGAAGTGGCTAGGTGTTCCTAGATGTTTAAGTATGGTGGCACTGTATGGGAAAGGCATACTTCAGCTCCCAGTAACTAGTCTAGTGGAGGAGTTTAAATGTACTAAGGTTAGGACAGAGCTTCTGTTATCTGGGAGTAAAGATGTGGTAGTCAGTAAGGTGGTTCCAAACCCAATCAAGGGGAGAAAGTGGAATCCAAGAATGGCAGTGCAGGAGGCAGAAGCAACGCTCAGGCATACAGAGATTATGTCCAAATAGGCCAGGGAGGCTTGGGGCTTGGCCCAGGCAAACCGGTGTGGAGTAGAGCAGGTCCCAAGGAAAAGAGAAAGCTAGTTGTGGAACAGATTCGTAGACAGGAGGAAATATTAAGGGGTGCAAAGGTAGTGGCTCAGGCTAAGCAGGGACAGTGGTTGAATTGGGAAGGTGTAGATAAGAAAAAGCTTAGCTGGAAAGAGCTGTGGAGTATGGAGGAAAGTAGCATTAGATTTTTGATAGGGGCAACATATGATGTATTGCCAACTCCCCAGAACCTAAAACTCCGGGTAAATGGAGACCCGCTATGTTCGTTGTGTTCAGGTACTGCAACTTTAAAGCACATTTTGTCAGGCTGTAAGGTTAGTCTGTTGCAAGGCCGGTATACGTGGCGACATAACCAGGTTTTAAAAAGCTTAGCTGTAGGAATTGAAGACTTACGGTGGCAGGCAAATTTAGGAGGGTCTAAGATAAAGAGAGTTGCTGTTGTGTCTTTTACCCACAACTTCAGAGATTAATCAGACAGACACAGGGAGCTCCAGTTCAACACAGCTTTACTGGTGGACTTGCAGGTTCAGACAGTTACACATATCAATGCGCATTACCTATCAGGTGTACTGCTATATTACAGAGGGGGCGTATTACTGCGCTAGAGGAAATAGTTCCATACACTACACTTCCTCCCCCTCTAGACAAATGCTTCTCAATACCGGACAACAGAAAACAGTCCACACAACAAAAAACCTACAAACTTAACTCCATAATAAACAACTTCCTTTCATATTCAAAATATTCTTTTTTTTTTATTTGTTTTTTTTTGTTTGTTTTTTTGTAATAAAATAACAAGAACAACTTCAAGTTTCACTCGGTCACAGCGACATTACAACTCTAGTCTCTTGGGAGGTGCTCTGTGCCTAAGAGGATAACGCCTCTGGACTTGTGAGGTAGCCTCAATAGTAGTAGGACACTTTTCAGGAACAAGAGTGTCCGGAGCAGGTATCATGTCCATGTCATTCCCTTGTTCAGCACTGGGGGGCATGCCTGGAGATGGTGAGGTGTTGGCCCTTGGCTGTGCATCCAGAATCTGATCCACATGACGCCTCCAGGTGCCCGTTTCTCCAACATCCACCGTGTACATGAGGGGTCCAGTCCTTGTGGCTATCTTTCCAGGTGTCCACTTGTTGCCCCTGTAGTCACGTGCCAAGACCTCCTGTCCAACCTCAAAGTTTCTAGCTGCTTTCGTTGGCAAGTGGCTGAACTGTTTGTTCTGCACGACTCTGCGCAGATCAGGTTTCAGAAGATCAATGTGCGATCTGAGGTTCCTGTTCATGAACAACATGGCAGGTATTTGGCTTGTTGTGGCATGAACAGAGTTTCGGTAGCCAAAGAGGAAACTGTCCACCTTGTACTGAAGGGTCAAGTCCTCAGTTTCCATAGCTTTGATGGACTTCTTGAAGGTCTGGACGAACCTCTTGGCTAACCCGTTTGTAGCGTTAACGCCATATTTTAGGATTTACTCTCGTTGAAATGGGGCACTAGTCCTCTAGGAGGAAAAAAATGAATTACTTCATTGCCAAATTTATCAATCTCATATCAGAAGCCATGACTTCTCGATTCAATGGATCTCCAGTCTCTACGTCAAAAGAATACAACAGGACAACAACTGGGTGTCAATAAAGGAGTTTATTTAAATAAACTACTATCTACAGAGTAAATGCAAAGTGTAATAATCATAAAGATGAAAATAATAAGGAAATGAGCAGTGTGATGAGTTGGCAATGGTGGTAGAGGATATGTTATGGCTATACACTATGGCTATACAGCTAATGATACTACATCTACGAATTAGGTTTGAGGATTAAATATTGCTATATTTCGACATCAACCCAGTCACGAGCAGAGTGTTAAGACTGGCCTACTGTGAGTTGCGCTGTAGCTGAAGACCCTCGGCTGGAATCCAGGTGGCTGTGGTTGCCGTAGTAACCCTGGAGACGCGGGATCTAGGTGGATTCTCCTGGAGGCCGTGTCCCGTTATCACGATGACGGATTCTGCTGGTGTCTCAGCGATTCAGCTCTGGTGGAGTTTGCCAGGAGAAATTCTGTCTCGGGCACTCTTGATTTCTGCTTGGCTTCTCTGCAGGCGGTCGTGCAGATGTTATCTGCCGGCGTCTCTTGCGGGTTGATGCGAAATAACTCTAATGCTCTTCACTTTGGCTGGATAACTTTAGAGGAGACTGGCGTTGACCAGATGACTC
>NW_019181284.1:34257-35170 GCF_002260705.1 Seriola dumerili
CAGAGAGAGATTAAACCACTGTATTCATGATTGATTCCAGGTTTTTCTCTGCCATTATTAGAGCAAATAGTTTTATATGTATTTTCACTTAATGTTTTTGTGGTCATGGTGGAAGTTCAGTGGAAAATTACTCTCTTCTCCAAGTGGAAACACAGGAGAAGATGGGTGGTGCCCATGAAACATGTGCCAGCCCCCAAGGGATAAAACAGTCATGATCAATTCACATGGTGGATTCAAAGAAATCGGGTCAGATGGAGAGCAGAACAAGTCACAAAGTTCCAAGAAAAGCCTGAAAGGTGAGAAGAAGTCAGATGTAGTCAGTTAAGAAAGTCAGAGAAACCCAGATGACAAGAAAGATGCGAGGAGCGAGAAACGATGCAGAAACTAGAAGCTGAGATCTTTAATCAAAGCTCAAGTCCGGCTCAAAGCCCGGCTCTGTAGCCATGTAAACTCTTAGCTCTAAGCTGCTAGCCACAAACTCATGGCTCTTAGTCATTTTTTGCACTTTTCGCGTCTTTTATTTTTCTTTGCCAACAGCTACAAGTAACATGATTTTTGTCTACATGCGCGATCTTTTATTTTTATAAGCCAAGGCAAGACCAACTGAACAAAGCAACAGAAGTGCCTCAGAGTAATTCTGTAACTTTTAATCATCATCAAGTTTTCCTTTTTAAAGATTTGACAAACTTAATGACGGATTCTGCTGGTGTCTCAGCGATTCAGCTCTGGTGGAGTTTGCCAGGAGAAATTCTGTCTCGGGCACTCTTGATTTCTGCTTGGCTTCTCTGCAGGCGGTCGTGCAGATGTTATCTGCCGGCGTCTCTTGCGGGTTGATGCGAAATAACTCTAATGCTCTTCACTTTGGCTGGATAACTTTAGAGGAGACTGGCGTTGACCAGATGACTCTAAAGTT